>NC_048595.1:255739765-255954765 GCF_003668045.3 Cricetulus griseus | reverse complement strand
CCTGCCCCTCCCATTCACTTTCCGGTCAGGACCAGCTTTCTCCAGTGATGACAAAGTTCACACTTTGCTCTGTTTGGGTTTTTTTTCCTTGACAGCTCAGTAGTTAGGTTCCCTCTAGTTATCCAGGGTGTGGGTGGCTGGAAAGAGCTTTCCAGAAGCTTCCAGAAACCGCCTCTCTTAGAAATGTGCGAACCAAGCCTCAGAGTACAGATTTTAACGAGGCATTTCAATTTTAGGAAGCATATTAATCTAAAAGGTGCCTGAGCCAGAAAGCAGGGTTTTCTCAACTGGGAGTTAAAAATAGCCTTTGTTACAGGCAAGGGGGAAACACTTCACATGGGAAGAGGCTAAAGCCACTCACTGTTCCTGACCCATGCCAGACACAGTAGTTTCATGAATAACAGCTTGAATTCCTATTGGCTGGTTCCTCTGTGAGCACTACACAATGTGTTTAATTCACATTGGGTCAAGTCATTGAGCAGTCAGTCAGCTCTCTCTAAAGAACTCACTTCTTATTCTGATTGCTTCATTGTGCTGTTGAGTAATGCCGCGGGAACACTCAAATCTGACAGGACTCCCCAACTCACAGACTCCTTAGAAAATGTTCCGCTCTATTCTAGGGTTGACATTTACCAGTCTCCCCAAAATGCCTTTTATAAAGTGCCATGTTCCTGCCGTCTTTCAAACCATTCGTTTCCTGAAGTCCACCCAAGGAAACTGACAGTATTAAAAAACCTACACCTCTCCTTGAAGTCCCTTAAGCTGTGGAAACATTGGTAGCTCCATGGGAACTGAAAAACAAGTCTTTAAAGAAAAGAAGCTAAATAACATATTTCTAAACACTTCCCTTCCCGCCTCTCTGGGGGTGGTGGTAATTTCTTTATTCTGAGTGTTGTGACTGACTCAAAAAAGAAGAAATAGTAGTGGGTGCTTATGGTAGTTTTTTTTTTTTTTAAATTTCATCTCCATTTTTTGAGGAACCGCCCTAATAGGGTTACCAATTAATATTTTTGAATATTTTTTGAATATTTTTCCCTTACATTTATCAATACTTGTTGTTGTTGCTTGTGTTGTCTCATTTTGATGACAGCTTTCTAACCTAAGGAGCTATTCTGGCTATGAGCTGGTATCTCCTGCTCTGATGTGCATGTCCCTGGTGATCAGTAACGATGAATGCCTTTTCATTCACCTATTAGATATTTTTCCATCTTCATGGGAGAAATACATATTCAAGTCCTTGTCTCAGTTTTTAATCGTTATTTTTTTTGCTAATGAATGGAGTAAGGTTCATATATATTTTGAGTATTTACCCTTTATTGGATATATGGCACACAAATATTTTCTTATAACACATTTTGTTGACTGTTTCTTTCAGTGTATATAAGGTTTTCAGTTTCGCACACTTGTTCAACTTGTATGTTTTCAGTTAGCTTTCTACACCTGTTGTTGATATCTACAAACTCACTCCAAAGGCCAAGTGGCTTTGCCTTTCTGTCCTCTTCTGAGAGTTTGCCAGTGTCTGTCTCTTATAATTAGTTCTTTAACCCACTGGAATTGATTTTGTATGCTGGATAAAGGGTCTAATTTTATTTTTTGCACATATTTAATTTTTCCAACATCATGAATAGAAGAGAATTTTTCTCATTGTGCCTCTTGGGTACCCTTGTCAATATTGCTTGACTATATATACTTGGAGTACTTCTGGGCTTCCAGTTCTATTTTATTGATGTTTGTATTTGTTTCCATGCCAATATTGTTTTCATTAATATGGGTTTGTGCTATAACTTGAAATTATCAATACATATAAAACGAATGTTATTCATAAGCCAAAGAATGAAAAGTACTACATGATGTCACTTGTAAGTGGAATCTTTTTAAAAAGAGGGAGAATGAAAATGTAAAATAGCAACAGAAAGTAGAATGGGGACAAGGGATGGGAAGACATGGAACAAAGAGTACACAGTTGTGTTTATATAGGATTATTATGATAGTGCCACCCAGAGACCCATCCAGGAAGGGAGCATCCAACACAGCAGCATCAGCCACTAACCTCCAAGATTAAATGAAAAAAACAATATAAGTTGGTGATTAAGTGAAAAAGGAGTTTATTTTCAATACAGCTGTATGGGGAAGACAGAGCTAAGTTGCCAATAGCTTTGGGTTTCTACTGAAAAGGAATAAAGGCTAAGTTCAAGGGGGTTTATATAGATAGTTTGGTCACATCATCGGCTGGTTACCTACTAGCCTGGGCTGATCATGATACAGAATCTTATCTTACTGTTGGCAAGAGGATGTGCTTTCAGATATCATTATAAGATGCTTAGGTTTGTGATGCTGAATAAAGTGAGGGGGGAAATTGTAGTGATCATTGTAGTAATCAGTTTTCCTATTGCTATGATCAAATAACTCAATGAAACAATTTAAAAGGAGGGGGTATCTATTCATGGTTGCAATGATTTGGGTTTGTAGTCCTTGCCTCTGTTGATCCTGAGCCCATGGCAAAGGAAAACATTGTGACCTCAGAAAAATGGAGCAGGCTGTTCACCTCATGGTGGGTAGAGAGCAGAAAAAGACAGGGGCTGACAACTGTGTGTAATCCACATAGACATACTTTATCCAGCTAGATTCCAGCTCCTATAGTTTGTTTTACCTCCAGAAATAGTACCTCCAGCTAGAGACAAAGCACCCATGAGCGTGTGAAGACATTTAATACTCAAACTGTTTATGCAACATGGGTCCATTTCAAAGAGGATAGGAGATCAATTGTCCTGAGACCCAAACTATTGACTACTGACTGGAGACACAGAAAGTCATGAACTAATGCATTTATCAAATACATTGGTGAATAATCAGACAGCTGGGTTATGGCAAAGTAAGGAAATTGCTGCCACAGGTTTGGATGACATGTAATAACGTTTTAACTTTGGGGTTGGTGGAAACTAGGGACCAGCTTAGTTAATAGACTCCAAAAGTTTTACTTGATAATAAAAGGATGGCAGGTCAGATCCATAGCTCAGTGATAAATGGCTTTAAAGGGAACTTAGGGAACTCAAGAGAATTTCAACTCTCAGTCTATGGTTCAACCTTCCAGTTCTTCACAATCACAGAAGCTCCAACCCACCAGTATCTGCAGGTGTTCAACACAGATTAGACTTTTCAAGAGACTTTAGCTCACACAAAGGATCATGGTGGGAGTGGTGGAGAGATGGAACTCTTGAAAGGAGCCTAGCAGGAAACAGGAACTAGAGGGAAAAATAAATAACTCAGAACAGGGGAGGGATGACAAAATAGAGGGAGAGGGAGGGAGCAGAGAGAAATAGCACCAGTGATGTCCAAAAAAAGTCATGGGGAAGCATTATTTTATGTTTACTTAAAATGCATATATAATATACAAATTTGTGTCTAAACACACACACAAACAACACTAAAGAGACTCAGCAGGCTGTATTTATATATGTATACGTAAAAATAATTAAAGCCGATGTCATGAGTTTGAGAGGGAGTGAGGAAAAATCTAGGAGGAGTTGAAGGATGGAGAAGGAGAGGTGGAAATGATATCAATATAGTATTCAAGCATGAAACCCTCAACAAGATTTTTAAAATTTTAAATTTAAAAAGTAATCCAGAAATGAACAAGCCAGGGAGACAGACAAAGTGAACTTAGGTCACTGGGGGCCCTTCACTAGGACAGTGAGTCTTAGAGCTAATGTGTGAGAAGTGCAGGGGTGTTGGGTTTTGTCTTTTCTTTCTTTTTTGTTTTGTTTTTGATTCAACATCATTTCTTTATGGGATCTTTGGGAACTTCACATAATGCACGCCAAGTCTGCTTACTTCCCAGTCTCACCATGTCTTTTCCCTTCCCCTTGCAGCAGCCCCCCAAAATGAAAATTAAAAACAAATCATGCCAAACCAAATCAAGCCAAGCAAACAAAAAGTAAAAGAAAAATCCCAAAAGAAGAAAACAACAAGAAATACTTGGCAATCCTCCATCTTTCTCACCTCTCCAACAGTCACTGCAATGAATATTTGAGAGTAAAGCTGATTGGACCAAAGGGCATATACCATGTGACACACCTTTGCTCCCAGTGCCACCAGGAGAAATGAAGAGGTAGAGGAGGAGTGTCATTTTAAAAATAGTTTACATTGGAAATTTATTAAAGTGACTTGGATTTGAGGTGCTCTTACCACACCTTTCCTTCTTCCTTCCTTCCTTCCTTCCTTCCTTCCTTCCTTCCTTTCTTTTCTCTTGTTTCAATCCTTCCTTCCCTCTTTTTATCTCCAGATGACTTACCTCCGACCTTCCCAGCATATGGGAACTGTATGTTGTGATGATAAAATCACTATCTTACAACAAACAGAACAGCGGGCCAGAAGATCTGTGTCACTTTGACTGTATGACAGGTGAAATGAAGTTAGTTTCTACCATACCTAGAAAGTACAACAAATGGGTGAGCTATATGCAAAATCTGACTCTAGGATAACATTCCCGGAGGAAAAGAGGATTTGGGGAATGTACAACTCAGGGCTTGTAATTTATCTCCTGTTTTCTGGGGGCTTGGGCCTCAAAGGAAGGGCTTTTGCCCAAACTGTACTCGGCCCAATTACCCATTTAACAATTCAGGGTTGAATTTTTAAGACTTTAAGTTTCTGCTTTCAGAGGAAAGAACACAGAAAAATCCTACTTTTCATCTGAAAGAGTCTGAAACAGCTGGTTTTGCACCAGGAGAGCCAGGTTTGCCTGGCAGTGGCTTTGTGAAGGCATTCCACTAAGAAACTTGCCCACACAGACAATTGCTTTAGTGGAGGCTTTTTGGCACCCAGAAATCTGTTGTTTGCAGTGATGGAAATTTTACAGAGGGAAGAAAAGTTTCTTCTATTATGAGCAATTCTTACAACATAGACACTGTCTCTCTAGAGTGATTCCCTCTGGAATATTCCATTGCCTTGCAGGCATCCCATCTGTGGGAAATGCAGTGACTGTTTTATTTTCTCCTGTAAACAGTTAGTTCATCTTGAACTTCAATCATGCAATCTGTAAAGACACGCATGGTTGGTTTATTTCTAGAATATGCTAGATTAGAAAAACTCAGAATTTGAACTGAAGGATTATAACTGTATTCAAAATACTTTTTATAACTCTTTACTTAATGCACATGACTTTGCTCAGATCTCATGAGACGACTGTAAATTAACCATAAACATTTTTTTTTCTTTTAAGCTGAAACAGTGCTGGTTATTCATGGGGACAAAAAGACAGAGATGGAGGCTCTCTAGACATAACCACTACACAAAAGATTGTGTTTTTAAAATATGAAAGCGAATGACCACAGATTATTGTTAATCAATCATTTTCTTAGTAACTATATTAAAAAAAAACAAAGTACATTGAAGTACAGAATATTTAAACCTACTTCCATTCCTCATTACACTGATGTGTGTCATTCCAGAACTGAAATTGAAACATACAATGGAACTTATGTTCTCTCTCTCTCTCTCTCTCTCTCTCTCTCTCTCTCTCTCTCCCCCTCCCTCCCTCTCTCTTGCTCTCACTCTCACTCTCTCTATTCCCCCTCCCCCTTCTCTCTTTGTCTCTTACCCCTTCTCTCTCCCTGACTCCTAGAGGTGACTCCAAACACCATGTCAATCATTACTAAGTTTCTTGGATCTGGCAGGAAGTTTTGCACAAACTTAGTTGCCAGAATGTAATGATGAGACTGAACACTCTCATAGTCTGTCAGACAAAGCAATAGAAGCCTAGGCCTACACAGAGTGGTTCCCAAGTGTTGAGAAAGCTGCCCAATGTCAGAGTAGTCTTCACTATACATGTCCCACCTGTAACAATCCTGAGAGACACTTGAAGTATTTTAGGTCTTATAATAGTGGTGGCACCAATTTTGAGATCCCCAAAGACATGGAACATGCCTAATGTTAAGGCAAAGCATTTGTATTAGCCAGGGTTCCTAAAGGAACATAATATAACATATGTGTTTATACATATAACACACACACACACACACACACACACACACACACACACACACACACACAGGATTTAATAGAATATCTTACTGATTGTGGTCCTGGTAGTCCAACAATGACTGTCTCACAAGAGAAATGCAGAGAATCCAGTTGTTCAGTCCACAAGGCTGGATGTCTCTGCAGTCCCAATCTAGTGCTGGAGTCCTCGAGGATTCCTGGAGAGCTGCTGGTTTTCAGTCAATGTTGGAATCCTGAAGAAGCTGAATTTAATGCTGGCAGCAGCAAAAGGAAAGATGAACTTGTCAGTGAGAGTGAGGGTAAGCAAGCCAAAAGCAAAGAAAGCTTCCTTCTTCCCTGTCAGAAGGTGTGGCCCAGACTGTATGGCCCTACTTCATACAGTCTGAATAAGAATACCCTCACATCAGTGACGAACTGCTTGGATTTTACTTGATTCCAGATGTAGCCAAGTGAATAACCATGATTAGCCATTACAGCATTATAGGATACCTTGCTTTAGGAGGGAGAGCACAGGCCTGAGCTGTTCCAGACAGTTTTTCCTTAGCTGAGAACTATCAAAGAGGTGAGAAGGTGGGTCATCCAAGGTCCTTTGGGGACTGTCCTGACTAGTTTTAGGTCAGTTTGACACATGCTAACTACAGGCTATTGTCATCTCAGAGGAGGGAACCTCAATTGAGAAAATACCTCCATAAGGCCAGGCTGTAGGGCATTTTCTTAATTAGTGACTGATGTGGGCGAGTCCATCCCATTGTGGGTGGGGACACTGGTGGCTGGTGGTGCTGGGTTCTATAAGAAAGCATGCTGAGCAAGAGCATGTCCTCAGCTGAGCTACTTCATGGCCTCTGTATCACCTGCTGCCCCCAGGTTCCTTCCTTGACTTCCCTGGATGATGGATTGTTACTTGGATGAGTAGATGAAATAAACCTTTTCTGCCCCACACTGTTTTGTAGTCATGGTGTTTCACCACAGCAACAGTAACCCTAATTAAGGCAGGAATCTATGCTCTGTGTGTTTATATTTACATCTCCCTACATAGTGAAGTCATATTGTGTATTTAGTTCTATAAGCTATTCTGTTAATGTAGTTTCCTTTGTATCCTCTTTTAAAGCTGCATAACCTTTTGTTACATAGCTATCATAAGTTATTTATGAAATATGTGCATCACATAACGAAATCTAAAGGCTACCATCCTGACTCCCATGCAATTTTAAAGAGCAGATATCAAAGATTTTATCTATTTCACTAATTAATGAAGGAAGCAATGATATAGTATAACCAGTTCTAAAGAGACCTCAACGTCTGTCATATTTAGAGTAGATATAGAATGTTGGCAGAAATTTGTAAATGGACATGAAAATAGTGTAACCAGTCAGTATCCACATGGAAAAAATTACATTCTACTAGAAACAAGTTTCAATCAGTAGACAGCTACTGCCTGTAGTGTACTTAAAGAACGATGAATGGAAGTTAGCAATGGTGTTGTCTGGTGGGGATGGATTAGCTGGTGAAGGAAGGAATCACTGAGAGCTCATTCCAAGACAGCCAGGGAGAAATGGGCTTTTGATTACTGAAGAGTCTTCTAAGACTTTGTAACTTCTAATAAAAACTTTATCTCTTTAAAAAATGGGCAAAAGCCTGGTAGTGCGTGGTGCCTCATGCCTTTAATCCCAGGACTTGGGAGGCAGAGGTAGGCGGACCTCTTGAATGGACTTTTCATGAAAGGTGTCTAAACAGCTGTTTCATTGTCCACTAGAAAATCATAAGTTAAAATAACAATAAACCAGGCATGGAAACATAATCCCAACTGCTCTCCAAACTGAGGTAGGAAGAACCATAAGTTCAAGTTCTACTTGGGTTACAAAGCAATTTCATGACCATCAGGGACAACTTAGTGAAGTCCTGTCTCAACATTTACAAAGAATATTTTCTTTAAGAGCCAAGTGTGTTTAAGGCCCTAGGTTCAGTTCTCAGTATCACAAAAATAAATGAATTGCACACATATATCCATCCATAAGAACATACGTTCATAATACTTCCACATATGAAATGACAGTGTTGCCAGATGTAGTAATACCAGCCTGTAATACCAGCTCTTTGGAAGCTGAGGGAGAATTACTGCCAGGTTGGAGCCAGCTGGGGAAACACAGAAAATGAGAGGGGGGAGAAAAAGAATGAGAGAGAGAGAAAGAGAGAAAGGAAAAGAGGGAATCACATTGTTGAGGATGTAGGTGAAAGGCTTCATGTTTGGGGCTCAATGGGACATGGAGACAGACTGTTCTTTTGTATAACATATCTATAGACGAGTCCTCAATAGCACACACAACAGTGCAGCAGGGTCCCCGAGGAAAGCTCAGGCCCATACTGAGTAGGACTTCCTTCTTACATATCTCAGAGGAAAGGGGTGGGAGGGAGATTGAAACTTTTACTTGTCTGGCTCATTCATAGCTGTCTGTTGCTGGGGTAATCAGTGAGTAGCCACTTAAAGAATGTTAAGTGAGGATAATCGTCTTTGGTGGCACTATTACTTGAGGTCAACAGGGCAGGAAAACCAAGAAGCCAGAGAACAGGTAGCTTTAGTTCTGAAAAACAAATTGCTGTGGTTACAGGAATTATCAGAATTCAAATTTCCGAAGTAGTGTGCCTCTAACTAGCCCACTGATATTGCTGCTCTACTAGTGAGAATATAGATTAGTACTACCCTTTGGGAAAACTGTTGTGTACTATCTACTAAAAATGAACATATATATATATATATATATATATATATATATATATTATATATTCAAGGCTCTGACATTTCTCTTGGTGATGATAAATACTAAACTATTTTCTCATTGTTAGAAACAATACTGTTAATATTTAGATGCTTAATTTATGACTGGGATAATACCCAGTGGGTGGGGCACTTGCTGTACTAGTGTAAGAACCTGAATTTGGATCCTTAGCACTCATGTAAAAAGCTGGGCACAACAGTGCATGCCTATAATCTCAGCACTGAGAAGCTGAGAAAAAAGAGTAGACTCTTAAGGGTTGCTGGCCAGCCGTCGAGCCAATTGGTGAGTTCCAGGTCCAGTGAGGGACCCTGTTTCAAAATAATAAGGTGGTGATAAAGTAAGACATTCCATATTGTTCTCTGCATGTGTGTGCGCACACACACACACAGAGGTGTACTCACATGTGTGCACATTTATGCTCAGCTGGTAGAGTGCTTGCCTACATTTATAAAGCCCTGGATCCAACAATCAAAAACCAGGTATGGTAGCACACACTTGTAATCCCAACACTCAGAAGGTGAAGGCAAGAGGTTCAGAAGTTCAAAGTCATTCTCAACTATATAATGGGTTTAAGGAGAATCTGGGGGTGCATAAGACCTTTTGTCAGAAAAGAAAGAAGCAAAGAAAGGAACACAGACAGACAGATAACAAAGCCAGGCTCATGCCTCTTGTCCTAGAACTCAGGATACTGCAGCTGAAGGGTTGTACACTCAAGATCAGCCTCAGCTGATTATACACCATTGGTTTAAATCAATAAACAATATAATATAATATAATATAATACATTAAAAAAAGCAACCCCTTCCCTTTAAGAATTGGGGTAATGTCTCTTCCTGAGGTGAAACACATGTGACCCCTGAAGGGGAAGAATGCTCTCTCTCTCTCTCTCTCTCAATCTCTCTCTCTCTCTCTCTCTCTCTCTTCTCTCTCTCTCTCTCTGTGTGTGTGTATGTGTGTGTGTGTGTGTGTGTGTGTGTGTGGTGTGTAGTGTGTGTGTGTGGTATGTGTGTGGTGTGTGGTGTGTGTGTGTGTGTGTGTGTGTGTGTGTGTGTGTGTGTGACATACTCCACCCTCTGATATGGTGATCTGCTCCCTCCCTTCCTTTCATGTGGAACTGGTTTCCACTTCTGTAGCTACATGCCTCCCTCCCCCCATGCCCTGCCAGAGCCCTCTGCTGAGATGAAATCTCCAGTTCTTTATTTTCCAGTCATATGTAACCCTGGGAAATCATTTTTTATCTCTCTAATTCAGTAATACCTGCTAATGAAATGAGAACCAACCATGGAGTGTGAACAATGTTACTAAAATCATGAGGAATAACTTTGAAATTTCCTTTGACCAAGATATTTGCTTAGTGTTATGAGTTAAATCATACTCCAGTTTCTTTATAAATCTTTTAAAATGTGATGAGCTCAAATTTCTGTGAGGGAAATTTATTTTAAAGTACTCCCCCCATTTTTTTGGCTTGGAGCACACAGATTTTTACACATAAACAAAAGTGTCATTTAATTATAAAAGCCATCCATACTTACTAGAAAGAAATTAGAAAATTCATGCAATTAAATAGAAAATTACCCCTTGTGCTACCATCAAACACCTCTGGTAATATTTTGATGTCATATTTCAAACCTTTCTCTTCTTAGGTTTTTATTATTTTTATGTTACATAATTAAAGTCATACTGTGTTTACAGTTTTCACATCTGCTTTTTTGTATGCTTCATATTTCATTACACACTTTTTTGCATTGTCTTTCTCGAGATACCTTTAAAAGTAACTTTTTCTGCCTGTGGTGGTCCATGCCTCTGGTTCCTGCATTCAGAAGGCCAGTGCACAGTTCAAGACCAGCCTAAACTTTCTAGCAAAACCCTACCTCAAAACCAAAACCAATAAATCCCCTTCTCCAAAGGCAAACACATATAAAGTATGTAGTGAAATTGTCCTCTATAGTTGGACAATGTGTAATTGTCTAGAATTTTGAAAACTAAGCCTGTCAAATCTTAGAGCCTAAATCTATTTTTCCACTTTTTAAAATGATGATATTTTAGATGTTTTGATAGTAGCTTTAGAATGCTGGCCCCTATCCATCAGAGTAGCACAATCACTTTAAGTAGTCTCTCTAAGGAGTCTGTGTGTCGGAAGGGCAGTGGGAATCTAGCAAATTCCTGTCCATTTTTCCACAAATACTTAGTATCTTAATATTGAATGCTTACTTTCCAAGACTCCTTTCTCTTACACCTTCCAAGTAATCTACATGACCAGAAGAAACAGAACACATTTCTGATTCTACCTTTTCCAAATGTTTAATCTACACTGTAGCTGTTTCAAAGGAAAATCATCACATATTACCTTAGTGATCTACAGGGACAGTGACAGTGTGAAAGTCATTACAATTCACCTTAGTGGTCTGCAGGGACAGTGACAGTGGTGCCCCAAGATGCTTAGCTACAGTGAAAACAACAAAGGGAGCTTAATTATGCAAATGCATGCCCATTTGCAGGAGCTCCTCTGCCTGGAGGAGCTTGATGGGATAGGAAAAGTTGGCAGTTTAGTCTATTGCCTCTCTGGGTGATTATCACTCCTTATAATTAAATTTAGAGCTAACTATTACTGGAATAATGTCTGTGGCTGCTAAGCACTGAAAAGCCAATATTAGGGGGTGAGGGTTGGTACAAAGGATTCAGGTTTATTCAAGGATTGTCATCTTGAAAAGAGGGGCTGTCAACCTTAAAGTACTATTGAGGGAATTTGGGGGCATGAGGGACTTTATAAGAAAGAAAGAGGTTCTCTAAGACAATGTATAGGAAGGCTATATGGGGAGTAGGGTCTCTGTCACCAGCTCTAATCTCCTTTTGTTTCTCTGGCCAAAACATCACCTGGCCTTGACCTTCCTGTTTTGTTTCCATGTTTTCTTGTAGCAAACATACATTCGACTTCATAGGATCTTGAGTGTTTTGTATTGGTTGATACATAGAATCATAGACCAAGAGGAAGTATTAGGAAAGTCATCAGATATTCTGTGCTATATTCTGTAAACCCAAAGGAAGGTCATTTAACTTCTTTAACTACATGGAATGAGTGATATAATTGATATATTCAAATGCTTCATATCACTCATTTTCTTTTCTGTGTCATACTATACAGCCTAGATTCACCTTTAATTCTTTAGCTTACTGCCTCTGCCTCCCACGTACTGGAATTATACGTGTACACTGCCACACCTCGCATCATGTCTATTTCCTCCAATCCAAGATCAGATGTTCTGCACAGGGAACATGGCAGTACACTTGTCTGCTAGTTTCTAAATCTTTTAAAGACATATTTTAAGGTTTGTTTGTTTGGCGTTTGTTTGTTTGTTTTTACTACCTAATTTATGGAAGGTCTTGTATGATGTATGAATCAACTGGCACATTGTGGTTACAAGTGTCCAAACCTAATTGTAATTTTCTTTAATAAAAACAAAATAAACCAACAAAACAGAATGAGATTTAAAGGAAAGAATGAAGAATGATTATGCATCCCAAGGAAATAAATACATCACCCTTGTAAGAACTAAACCCTTTTCTGATTTTCTGTTATGTTTTTGCCTTTCTTACTTTCTGCCTTGTAATACAGTATATATCCATATCTCATATCTTTCTTCTAAGACTATAAAATATTTGTGCATAATATCTAAGCTTAAATCATTTTCAAAATACTCATAATATTCTCATCAATTCATCAAATAACTTTAAAATACCTACTGTAAATTATGAATATTCAACACACTAGGCACTTAATGATTTTTGCTGTTAATGTGATAGCAAAAGAAGAAGGTGACAGACATAAGCTATTATGGAACATCAATTCTTAAAAGATATGTGATCAATTGAAGAACAATCAAAAACATCTGGGCATATTCTTCAGGAAGAGTTTGTGCCATGAACATATGCCATAAGCAGACTACATGTTGCTGATTTTTTTCTGTAGTGCAAGGTGTCTGAGTGATATTAATAGGGAATCACCATTATAAATTCCCTATTCGACCTTAGCAAAACTTTGTACACCTGACTAAAAAGGGATTTGAGAACTTAGTTGATATATTCCCTAAATAATGGAATCCCCCATCTAAGAGTATTAACTAATTTTTCATAATAATTCTAATACACCAGCATCTACAGTTTATAAAAATAGAACTGTATAGAGTAAAATCTTTAAGGGCACACTGCTATTTCTATTTAACAAGTATCTACACTCCTTAATTCCAACAGAAACCCACATTTTGTCAGTAATCTACTCCATCTCTTACTATAGGCTGTATGGCTCTCAGGAAAGCCATTCCACTGTCCAGAATGGCTTCAGCTTCAAAAGGAAGAAGGTGGAATGTTTCCTCCCAGGACACTGAGCTTTGATGTGTGTTATGATGCAAGGCACAAAACAGAGACAGTTAGAGGGCCTCCATTCTTCCAGCAGTATCCTGCCCATAGAGATCAAGTGTGTTCCTGTTGCTTTGGTTCTTGACAATTTGATGATCTATCAATCTGCCAATCCAGTTCCAGGAGATGGGATTCTCAAGAAGCTTAGACCAGAGGAATTCTTCCCAGTTGTCCACCCGCATGTGACCAAAGAGCACAATTGTATCAAAATGCTGCTCAAAAGGAGTAGGAAACAAGACAAGACACAAGAGTAGCTACCTGCAACAAAATGCAGCAAACAAGATTGCTCTACTCACAGCGTTTCATTCCCAGTTCCAGACAGTATCTACTTCCTCAAATGGGAGTTTTTGTTCAGGTCTCCTTGCCTTTGTCCCCTCCATTGACTTCTTCAGTATGATTAGGATGTATAGACCTATTACTCACAGGCTGGAGCTGTGCATTCTCAGGCTGAATGAAACAATTGCTCACTCCTTAGGGATTTTGTTTTTTACTTAGACCTAAATATATATTAAACTTTAACACTACCGATAGCCATTTCAGCACTGAGTCTTAGGGAAACTTTAGCCAAAACCAGACATTTCATTGTTTCTCCTTTGTTAAGGGAGAATAAGTTTTATTTCTCTGTGAAGTTTTTGTAAATGGAATAAGAAGATTTATAAATATGCATGGGTGTTGAGAAACTAAAAGACAGGTGATAATAGACTCATCCTCCTCTCTTTTAAGACAGTGTTTTCAAAACAAGTAATTTAGCTCAAGTATATAGAGTGGAACCCAGTGGTTTAGAATAAGATATAGGGCCATCATCTAGAAGACTAACACAGGACTGTAGGTGGGTATAAGTGAAAAACTTAACTAGATTTTATATAATAGGGTCTAGATGTGTGTGGTTAGGGATGAAAGATAAAAGGAGCAGGATCAAAATTGGTAAGGAAGTAGAAACAAGACAAACGTGGTTCTGAGGGCAGAGACTTTCTATAGTTGAAACTGGGAGTGTGTTAGAAAAAAAGAGCTTCTGTAGAACAAGGGATAATTGAGTTCATGTTGAAAGAAATCAGTTCACAGGGCTGGAGAAATGGCTTGGCAGTTAAGAGCAATGGTTGCTCTTAGAGGACATTGGTTCAATTCCCAGCACCAACATGGTATCTAACAACACCATGTAACTCCAGTTCCAGGTGCTCTACTTACTCTCTTCTGGACCCTGTGGGCACTGCATCCATTTGGTATATAGACACATATTCAGGCAAGCACTCATGTAAAATTTTAAAATAGGAAGAAATCAGTCAACTTGTTTATAAATTATTGTCTTGGGTACTTAAAGAGGCAGCTGGCTTTTCTGGAGGACATTAGAAGTCATCCAAATTAGGTTTTGATATCATTGTGGCAGTCCATTGGGACACAGAAACCATCCTTGAATTGGTCATTCCTGGCAGACAGTAGACATTAGATATCAGTGACTCTACCCACATAGTATTTTTGTCCACTCAACATCTATTCACCTGTAGTTGAGCTATATTTCCCCTTCTTTTTTCTCAGGACAATGTACTCTCCTCCTGTGTGTACCTCTTGGTGTAAGTTTACTCAAAGCGCCCTAACCTAGAAAGTGTTTCAGACTAGGTCAATGTTTCTTCCTTCCTGAGTCTTGAATCTGAACAGAATAATGAAAACTTCAAAACCAACAGGCTTTGATGTGTCCTAGAACACTGTCTTAAAAAGACTACTTTGCAGTGCTGGTGATGGGACCCAAGAACACCCCTGAGCTACATCTCTAGCCTTGCTTTTTAAAATTTTTCTAGATTATGTATGTGTGTGTGTGTGTGAGAGAGAGAGAGAGAGAGAGAGAGAGAGAGGAGAGAGAGAGAGAGAGAGAGAGAGAGAGAGAGAGAGAGAGATGCCAAGTAAAATTCAGAGATCAACTCACAGGATCTGGTTCTCTCCATCCACCATATACGTTCTGGAAATCAAACTTAGGTCATCAACCTTGAAGTACCCTTACCCACTAAGCTAACTCCAAGCCTTTGCCCTGTTTTTCAAAGTGAGGGTCTCACTATGTAGTCCAGATGGAACTTGAACTCTCCATCCCTTGGCCTCTGACTCTTGAGTGCTGAGTTACAGTTGTGAACTACCATACAAGGCTAATGATGACCTGTTTTTGTTACATAGGTGTTCAGGCTTTTTGAATTTTTTCAACTCCACCTTTTCATCCTCTAGAAGTTTTCTTTCAAAATTACAATCAAAAAAGACATTGGTATCAATTGTGAAAAGCTTTATGTTGAAATCATCATGAGTTAGCACATTCTCTTGGTGACCCTGATCCAAATCATTTAGGACAACAGTATATCTAATTTTCTCAGAATCATAGATACCAATTAATTTTGGGAAACCTCCAAATATTTGAACACCATTCTTACTAGAAAGCAATACATAGCTAAGTATAAAAAGTTAAAACCAAAAGTATTGGAAAAAGATGACACAAAGGCAGAATATTCTATCACACTTATTATAAATCTGCTAGAACAAGTTAAAGCAAGTTGGGATGTGTCTGGCCACTGTTTTAAACTCTGCAATGCAAAACAATCCATTCCTGTTCTGTTGAAGTCTTTTCTGTAGCTCTTAATTAGAATCCAATCCAATATTAATACCAAAGAAGAAGAATCAACAGTGACAGCATATTCTAATTATTAGCACTGTATTAGCATTTGTTTAAGGATTGTTGGAACCAATTCCTTTAGTCATCAAACATGAAATGGATAATAGGCTACCTTCTACATAATGTGTTTAGTTTGTGTTTGCAAGAATGGAAAGAAGGGAATTTCTCTACTTCTGGTAAATTGTAAATTTGTACAGTCACTTTAGGGAGTTATTTGGTTTTAGCTAGGAATATGAAAAGTGCAAATACTCCATAAGCCAATAAGTTTGTATACTGGCAAGTTTCAGACATGCTACAAGACATATTTATTGTAGTATTGTTTATGATAGAAGAATTGAAATAACATGTGGATTTGGGGATGGAAAGAATAGATAACTAAAATGTATCATGCGGTGCTGCATATGTTTTTAAATGAGCCAAATTTATTTGCATATCACATGGTAACTGGAAAACAATGGTGAGTGAAAAAAAACTTAAATTACAAAGTGATGTATATCTTCAGCATGGTACCAACACTATAAACTTCATAAAACCCTTACAAAAACACACTATATATGAAGATGCATACATATACACACTCATATGTATAAATATGTATAAGACAAAAACAGCTTGAGAGCCAATTCACAAATTCCTTCTCATTGCTTATAAAAGTGGAAGAAAACATTGGAAGTCAAGGAAAGTGAAGACTTGAACTTGACATAGAAGTTTTAGATTTTTACTTTTCTCTTTAAAGTGACTTTGAAAACCTTTAAATGACCAGTTCTCCATTGTGGAAGCATTGACACAGCCAGTTATCCCTGGATTTTTCACTTTTTCAAAATCAAAGTGTTCTTGTCGAGTTTACTACAATCTATGCTGCAAGATGCTTGCTGTTCCCATTCATTCTTCAGTGAATGCATCACTTGCTATTCTGTGTATGATACTGTATTTGGTACCGTAGGAAGGAACAGAAATGATATGACATGATGGTTTTACTCTCCAAGATATCGTAAATTTAGAATTTGGAAGTTCCCAATGGGGGAAAGGATTTGTGAGTTTGAGCATGTCTCATTGTGGAAAAATTAATAGCTTACGATTGTACTTGCTATGAAATTACATGTAGGTGGACTTCATCGTATGAAAACATAACAGGAAAAATCACCATTTACAAAAGGTTAAATCAGAGTGTAATTGCCAATTTAAGAGGAAATTAGTCATTTTATAAATGATTCATTGTAGGGCTCTTCCTGAACACGTAAAATTATGATGCTTTTTTTTTTTAATCTCCTTGTCTTTTGTTTTGGTGGAGGTTGATGTGGCCATTACATAAAGTAATGTATAGGACAAAGCAAATGTTTCACGCAGTATGTATTGTTACTGGCACACAGTAGGTTCAGTACTCACAGAAACTTTAAGCTGAGTACATTTATAATCACTCAGAGGTGAGGTGGGCAATTCTGCTTAGCATGAGCTAGAAATTCACCATTACTTGGGATGTCTCCATTTCAAATGCCCCTGGAAACTACTCGCTGATATATTAGGGAACATGCACAAGATTGCTGACGGCTACAGCAGGAATGGAAAGTGATAGAGCTGGCTGCATGCTGCCTCTGACTGCTGAACTGCTGAAGGACCATATCTCTGTTCTCACTAGAAACAAAGTAGGGAAGTCTTAGAAGAAAGAACAGAATTGAAAATAAAGTCTGCTTTCTTTGTAGAGAAAAGCCAGGATTGTCAGTGGAAGGAAGGGAAATAATGTGGAGTTGAGATCAAATGAGCAGAATTGCAAGACTATTGCTAAGGGATTTCTCAGAAAGATCTGCATCTTCCATAGAAACTTCTTTGATGTGTGTGGAGTAACCGAGGCTCTGGGCTGACTCTTGGATGCACTGCATGTGCTTACATCTCCTGGGACATCAGCAGGGTTTGAATCTGCAGTGGACCCAGCCTATTAACTCTGAAGGTGAAAGTGGAGGCAAGGCCAGAGCTTTTCCAGCCCCTCCTGCAGAGGACAGTCTAGAACTTACTGTACTGAGTTTATTCTCTCAGTTTACATGGGGCCTTCGACTACTCTTAGCAACACTCTCCTCCTTATGGACTCTTCTCTGAGGAAACCAGGTCCAACAGAGCAAAGCAATTACAAGAAGACAAAAAGGGTAGACAACCGGGGAGGTGTGGGAATGACTAAAACAAAGAGGGGAGCTGAAGGACAGAGAATCGAACACATACTTCGCCCATTTTATAAGTAAGCGTTATTCTTCAATTTCTGATATCTTTTTTAATTAATTAATTAATTAATTTTGCAAACCAACCACAGTTTCCCCTCCCTCCTCTCCATCTGCTCCCCCATCTCCTTTTTACCCCTTCCCCTCAATTTCTGATCTCTTGAAAAGCATGATAAATATCAGGTATTGCTCTGTATCTTTCATCAAAAATACATGGTTTGAGCCTTTTCTCTAAGAACCTTCTCCCTGATATCAGGAGGAGGGAAAAAATCCTAGGCTGCCTGCCTCCTGGTCTAGTAATGAGTACCCTTAATATAAGTAAAGTTGACTCTCTGGTACATGTCCCTAAGTCCCAGGAAGGAACTGCCAACCACAGTGCTGTTTGCTGTTCAGACATGTTCTGCTCTCCGAGGTTTTCTTTGTTTGGACAGACTGTGAGGCATTGAGGTAGATAGATGAAGCACAAAGGATCAGAAAGGCACATGCATTTCCTTCTTGTATCTCAAAAGAGAGAAAAAATATAAGGGAACGTGAGAAAGAGAATTTCTGAAAGTTTTCAAAAATAAAACAAGGACCAAGAAGTGGTTTAAGGTATACATAAAAAGCCATTTGCCCATAAAGATAAGATGGTCTTGTTGCTAGGCAACAGGCACAAGACAATGGTGAGCCATGAAGGTAGAAGTCATGAGTGCTTTAGTGTGAATTCCTGTCACAGTAGGGAGCCTGCTAATAAGCTTCTCCCATAACGGGAAATAGCTGAAATGGAGACATTACAGCTAAGAGAGTTGAGTCATCTTGAGTTGTGTTGGCTAGCATAAACAGCTGTGTGATACAGTTAATACTTCTGTTAGTGCAGAGTTGTCTGTTTACCCTTGTAGGCATGTTTCTAGTTTCCCGGTTTCTATCTGATGACTGCAAGGTTTCAGGTGCTGATACCTGAAATATATTTAGGATATATTTAGCAGCCACCATGGGCAGAGGCAGCATTTCATTTCCTTCACCAATGAATACAGCTTATTCTGACTGTGAAGCAAGGAAGTGAGCTATCATTCACCCAGCAAAGGAATTTTGTTGTCATTTAAAAGTGAAATTCATTTGACAGGTGATGGCAGATGTTAAAATGTATTTCATACCAGAGCTCTTTTTCCATAGGAATATGAGCACTTTGTTTCCTACTGGTGTTTATGGAAAATTAACAGGGAACTTTTAAATTAGTCTATGTCAAAAGAGCAAGGCTAGTCAGGAAATAAATGCCTGAGCTGAGTTGTCAGAAGCTTCCATGATAATTTATTTAGAAGGAAGCTCACATCATAAAAATTGATGGCATGTGCTAACTGTCGGGAAGATATTTATTTCAGGTAAATTATATTTCTTACCATTTTAATTGAAGATTCCAAAAATTCTGAATGCAAAGCAGCTCCACTTATAGTTATGTGCTACAGTTTACACTCACACATGTGGTATACTTCAGTCTATCCGGCTAATAGCAGATCTCCTGGTCTCTCATAAAGTATGAATGTAAGACTGTGTAAGATCTACTCCCATACCTAATCTGTTTCACACATAGTGGCTTTGAGTTAGATTCCAGAGTGATTCAGAAGACTTTTCATGTACTATCTAGTGTTTCAGCCATTTGAAAGAGCCAATGAGAGGCCAAAGAGCAGCCTAGACAACTGGGAAAAGATTTCCCATTAGCTCAATGTTTCACATGACTATAGAAGTTCATTACCTCAGTTTATGTTCTTTGTAGAGATTTGTTGGTGTGTGTGTGTGTGTGTGTGTGTGTGTGTGTGTGTGTGTGTGTGTGTGTGATGTATGTAAAGGATCCCTAGTGTTGAAGTTATAGAAAATTATAAAATGCCAAATGTGGCATTGGAAAGCAAGTGCCTCTGGAAAGCTAGCAGGCACTCTCAATGGTCACACCATTTCTCTACTCTCTATCACCTCAATTTCTATTCTTACGTATATCTTCTGAGAAGGCCAAAACAGGCTTTCAAACAGCATTATTCATAATACCCAAAGGTGGAAACAACCCAAGTGTCTACCGGTGGATGAATATGTAACCAAAATGCAGCACATATATACATTGCAATACCAGCTTTAAAAATGAATGAAATTCTGGTACATCATGAACAGCATAATGAACACAGAATGCATAAAAAAATCAAATGAGTAAGGTACAGGACAGGTAATGTATCTGTCTGCTCAGGTTAGAAACCTAGAGCAGTCAGATTGAATGAGTCTGCTTCTGTTGATACTCTGTGGCTGAAGACCGTAGGATGGGCTGTTGTTCGGTAGGTACTAGGTTTTAGAATAAAATGATGAAAAGTCCTGGAGCTCATTTGTGGTGATGGTTGAACAATAGTGCCAATGTACTTAATGTCACTGAAGTGTATGTGTAATTCACAAATGATAACTTTTATGCTATGCATATTTTACTATAGAGAAAACAATAATCTTGAAAAATATCTTTGCCTCATCTACACTCAACCCTTGAAGCACTCCTTACTGACACTGCCCTTGTGCTTCTTTCTGCTTTGACCTCAGGTTTAAAATTACAGCAGTGGCATCCTCATGAGCCTTAATTTAAAGTCTAATGGAATGCTACAGGGTCAGTCCAGTAATTTCCTCTCTTGGAAACGTAACTTTCTTGATACATTATTTATCTATCAGTTTACTTGCCAATGCCAGCCACATACTTGATACTTGATACCGAGGCATCACAGATACATCAAAAGGGAAGTCTAATTTTTCTCTGCTTAAGTTAGAGATTCAAGGGCAGATGGTATGGTACAGATGGCAAAGCCACAGACTAGACAGATGGCCCAATCTTCATTCTGAAGTAGAAGGTACTTTGGGGGATTTAGACCCAGTTATACCAGACCATGGATAAGTCACCATTTCCCAGCAGAAAATAAAAAAAGAAGCATGAAGAGACCATCAGAAGTGTTTGAAAGCCTGGTGCACCAGATGAGTGGGATGAAGTCCTCTGAAAGTCATGATGCTACTCAGTCTATCAGGTCAGGTTCATTAATACGGAGTTAGCAACATCAAAGCTAGATCTCATTTCTCAGCTAGATAAATACCTACAATCTTCCAGCACCCTCCCTGTGTCCAGCCATAATCTTTACAAACAAACAAACAAACAAACAAAAAATCCAACCTACTCTTTTCATTGAAGTCATATCTAAAAATAGCCCGGATTTGGTAAATGTGGGTGTATGTGTATATACTTCAAGCTGGGTCTTTGGATTAGACGGAAGATATAAGAAATGAAGAGACCACAAAAGGTCAGTGGAAATACCGTGGAGAATAATGTGAACTGTCTCCCAGTTGCGTATTAAGAATCCCAATTTTAGCCTGTGAGTCTCCCTTTCCTCGTGTCTTGACTACTAACTAGGAATCTAAAGGGTTTCCTTTTGCTCACATATAAGCTCCCAACCTTTTTCTATGTCCAAAGAAATAATGGACCAATGTAACATCGTTTTAAGAATAGCTGAATAACTGGTGACAACTGAGGACACATTTAAGTCTCTTTTGCTTCCCAAAAGGTCATCTCATACCAGTGATTGTCCATATTAAGCCCAAATCTAGGAACTGTGAGGTGGGTTGTTAACAGTCCTTGGATATTGTTAATTTACAAGCCATCTGTTAAGTTTGAAGTGATAGGGGATGTCCTTCTATATGCTGTGAATATATATTTGTCTTATTGGTTATAAATAAAGATGTTCTAGCCAATGGACAGGCAGAATGTAGCCAGGCAAGAAGTATAGGCAGGGTTACCAAACTAGGGGGATTCTGGGAAAAGGAACACAGAGAGTGTCTTGAGGGAGACAACATGTAGCTGCTGAGAAAGCAAGAAGCTCAGGCGTTATTGGTAAGCCAAAACTATGTGGAGATACACAGATTAATAGAAATGGGTTAATAATTAAAAGAGAGCTAGCCAATAAGGAGCCTGAGCCATAGGCCAAACAGTTTATAATTAATATAAGCCTCTGTATGTTTATTTGGGTCTAAACTGCTGCAGGGCTTATTCTGTCTACAATAAGGGACAGTTAACCTCAAGAGAGACTTACCTTTCAATTTCTATCTTATCAATGGATAAGTATCTGAAAAAAGGACCTCATGTTTTTAAAAATGACAATTAGTATGCATTGCAAGTGATTTTATTTGTTATTTTTTTATTTTAGGATTAAAAATCCCTTATGGTGGAGTTGGGGGAAACACAGAGAGGGAGAGCAAGGAACAGATAAGTTGATAGAGGGGGCCATTATGGGGTTAACATGAAACCTAACACTAAGGAAATTCCTATACAAAAAGTTACCTTGTTGGTAGCTTTGAATTACCAGCCAACAATTAGCAAACTCCAGGAAAAATGTCTGAGAGAGAATCATGTCCAGATTATTTATTAGTTGAAAATCAGACTGCTGAAATGTAATCAAATACAAGTAGCATCAGAATCTCTAAGAGGCTTTCAAAAATGCTACAGATTCTTGATTCCCAGCCCAGACCTGTCTGCAATGGAGCACAGAAATTGGCACTTTTAAAGGCACCCAAATTTAAGGAGCAGACTAGACAAAGCTGGGGAGAAAATGACAAAAATATGACATAATCACAAAATATACAAATGTTTATGTAATTTTATAGACAATAGAATCACTAATATTGTAGAGAAGTTTAAACTGTTTTACTTTTTTGTTCTCACTTCCAAGATATTTCATTATGATTAAATGCCTGTGTGTATGATTAAGGCTTGTAACCTCATTGTATTCTTTCCTGTGATGATCTCTTTCATTAATGACAGTTGCTTTTTGAACCATGAATATCTTATCACCAAACTAGATATACCACTTTGTTCAGTTGTTTCTATCTTTCTAGCATCTTGCCTCAAGATAGCAGAGCTAACTGCTGACAGGGCAATACTCCAGCAGTTTGGTGAATCTCCCGTAGCTACTCCAGAAACTGCACTGCACAAAGAATTCCCTAAAAGGACTTTTGTGGTCCATACATAGAAAGACACTTCCTGTAAAACATGCATTAAGGACAAGCCACTACTTCCCATCAGCACAAGAGCAAGATATCGCCACAAAAAACCAAGGCAGGGAATGAACAATAGGTTCTTAACTATTAAGACCTTGTTAAGGACTGTGCCAGAGGAGTTGTCAAATATCCCTCCTGACCTCCAAGACTAAAACAAGGGCATGGAAAGAATGCAATTCAAAGGCCTTCATTTTCTAGCTATTAAAAATGTGTAATACCACTCATCATTCAAGGACACAATAAGGATGAGTGAGGTCTACAAAAATAAAGACAAAGGCACTGTTGATATTCATGTTGGCAAAAGCTTCTCTTTGTAATGGCATTCTCTTTTTTCTTTCTTCTGTAACTTTCTTACTATGAAAATTTATAATAGTAGAAAAGGAGACAGAATGTTATTTACAACACCAGCAGCAATATTTCAGCTGCAACAAATTCAACTGATGGGCAAGCTAATCTTACTCTCACCACTCAGGTGTCTGTGAGTACAGTTTCAGGCTGCATGCATTTTATCTGTAACTATTTCAGTGTGTACTTCTAAAGGATAATAACATAAGAACAACAGTACAATAATGTCATGATTACATTAAAAAATCAACAGTTTCCAAATAGCCTGTGAATGTTTAAATTTTCTGTTGTCTCACAAATATATATATATATATATATAAATTTATATATACATATATACATATATATACATGCAAACAATGACCTTGTTGGTTGATGTTTTCCTTATGTTCTTTCAACCTATAGATTTCTCTTTTATTTTAATGAAATGAAAAACTTTTCCCGATATGACCAATTCCTTTCAAACAGTAATACACGCAGGTCTCCTTGGTGGTTTGAGCAAAGACACATATTTCAATCAATCAGTTTGGGTGGGGATGGGATTCTGCATTTCTGACAAGCTTTCTGTTACTGTCATTGAAAGAGCAATCATCAAGTAGAAAGGTTATGACATATCTTATAATTTGGATTTTACTGGTTGAAGCTTCTTTGTGTACTTTAAAGTGTTCCTCTAACCCCTGTCTCCTGAGGTGGTACCTGAGTACATAGACTTGTGCAAACTTAAAGATGTATATAGCAGGGTGTAGGCAGTGCTTTGTTCTTGTCAAGAAACAAGAGACACAATGTCTGGTTGTTTCTTTCTCTAGACTACTAGTGTCAAGGGTTATCTCTACCTATGCACAAAAGAGGTGCCAACTATGACATTCTACTTATCCTACTGTGTATTCATTTATTAGGTAGAGTATTATCATAAAGCCAATCTCTTGTCTGCTGTTAGTTATTCGGTGGTGGAGCTTACACAGAATCATGGGAAGAAGAGGACTTGATTCTTTTACCTTGCCTGCTAATTTTGAGAATCCTGACTTGGTTTAACCAGCATCTTCCAATAACAACCAGGTCTTATTTTTGTCGGTGTTTTCTGTATCGCTTAGGTAGAGGTTGTGGTGGTTCCTGGTGGTTTTTTAATTCATCAAAAACTCTTAGGTTTATAAAATTTCATGCATTTTTCCAACCTGGTTATTTCCATCTGAAAGTTTCTTCAAGTGGGCCACTGAATTTTCTCTATAACACTCTCTAGTCTTGGAGTGCCCCTTTTCTCCTCTGTGTGACAAGATATTCTAGACTCAGCTTGTGAATTACATTTCCTCACCCATATCTGCATTCAGTAATTTCCTCAAAGGCCATTGTTTCTTTTAGTGAAAATTGTATTTCAAGATGATAAATACATTCTTCAATATTTTCATGTGTTATTACGTAACACACACACACACATGAGGCAGGAGTAGTATACTCTATTATCACATTGTTCAAAAGATAGCTTTTCTTTTTAAAAAATAAACTTGATTTCAGGAAAAAATAATATGAAGCATTTCTGACTTGTTCCATTAAAGTTTCCAAGTAGGCAAAAATATCATTCTTAGAGTATTAAATACTTCATAATAAAAAATCAGAACAGATCTTGGAAAAACTATGTAACTTCTTCTAAATTCAATTTTCTGCTCTGAAAATATCTTTGTCACAGCACTGTTAATAACACAATCATCACCTACCCAGTATTTACTTGAAGTTAGATACTTTATATGCATTTTCCCACTTAATCCTTATGAAAACATTTTCAAGTAAGTGGTGTTTGCATCATTTTATAAATGAGCACCATTTTTCAAGGTGACACTGCCTGGTAAGTGGCACTAGTGTTTTCACAGAAGTCTCTGACTCCGTGCTTTTAACCTAGACTTTAAAGTGTCTGGCAAATAAGAGAAAGAATGCATGGTGCTGCTGGCAGAGGGCATGACAGTTGTATTCAGTAGGAAACAAATGACAGTTAACAGAAATAGCCTTGGTGGGTATCTGCTAGGTCTCTGAGATGGGAGATAGGAGACTGGGTAGTGAAAGCTAGCCAGCCAGCTTCCTACTCTATGAGGCATCTGGCCCACCGACATGCCATCCTGTTAATTTCCCATGTTGGGGCTAACCTATGTGTCCACCATGACAGCTGCTCTCATGTCAGAGCTCAAGGTCAGCCCTCAAGAGTTCAGGCTGGCACCTTCTGTCATGTTGTATTTGGAATGTACCCAGTGAGTGGCAGACATCCAGAGGCAAGCCCACTTTAGCCTCTTCCCCTTACATCGTGTGTCATTAGCTGAGACATAGCTCTTTGTTCAAAACAAAATTCACAAAACTGACAGACTCATCTGCCTAATGTCACAAGGCATCAGAGCCAATTACAGGATAGTTCCAGAAGGCAAATGGAGGTACTTTTCACAAAATGGGATGAAGAAAAGAGAAATAGTCTTGTCATTAAAAAGGACAAATACATTTTCCTCTCAACAGGTTCACACCAGGAAAATTGAGAGATTTATATTAATACAGAGTTCCATTATGATTGCTCTGGATAATTTCAAATCCAAGCATCTACCATTCACTTGTCCCCAGCAAACCTACCATTACAGATGTTAGCTAGTGAACAGTATTCCTGATTCGAAGTGGTATCTTCACAATGACAGCAGAGTGATGGGTAAACCACAGAATTTTGACATTTCTTCTGAAGAGAAAAAAAAAACATTTTCATTGTGTTACAAGGAGGTGTATGCGGTCATGTGCTTGTGTGTGTGTGTCTGTGTGTGTGTGTGGTTACTTTTAATCCAAGTCTGAGGCTCCTAGAACCTTGTTATATTACAATGCATCTAATACACATTCAAGATTTTTGCCTAAGAGTATATAGTATTTTGTTGGATTGGAAGACAACCTGCTAAAAAGGCATACAAACACAGTCCCAACACTATCTCCTGTTATGCTAACTTCCTAAATTTAAGCTAATCAAACAATAGGAAAACGGTAATTTTATAAGACTACCCTCTCATCTGACTCTAGTTTTAAAGTTTGGTATGGGGAACCTTCTTAAAATATTCCGAATCTTGGCAATTTTCAAGAAAGTCTCACACAATCACTGCTCTGAAATAAAATCTGGCAGGGGCAGAGGGTGGACTTCAATTTCATCTCAAATACATCTTCAATACATCCTCAAAAATGATCTGAAACAAATGTCCTCAAACATTAGAAATTGTTAAACCAAATGGAGAGTACATTAATTCATTCTTATCCAACATTTTATTTGTATAGTCATAGAGACAGTAAAACATTAATAAACAGAATATATTTAAATACCAAACTGCAATTCCAAAGATTCTATTCATTGCTCATAGGTTTTATTACCCTTTACAGTTAATAGAAATAAAATCTAGAGGTGATTTCAAAGCATTCTTATTCATCAGTTATAAGGGTATTCTATTCCCATGGCTTCTGAATCTATTTCATGAGATCTAGAAGGGCCTTCAGCACAGGGAGTACAAGAATATATTGCCATTATTTTAAAGTTTTCATCATCAATTGTACAGCAGTGAGTCAGATGCTCCTTAGAAAATATAGCAGTCTTCCTCCATCCTGGATAATTCTACTAATCAAGAGTTGAGTGCTTGCAGAGTCATAAACAAAACTCCATGGAAGCATTTACATGGTGGGTGATTCCTCAAAGTTCTTATCTGCAGACCAGGAAGGCAACCCCATCCTTCACCTGAGACCATATAATAAATAACTTTGGATATGTTATTGGTTAGTGGGACAAGTAACATCACTATAACCTAGTTTTACAGTATTGTGTGTTGAGATGTGGTTTGTAGGCCCTGAATTTGGCAATTGTTCATCATGTAAAATAGCAGGGACAATGACCTGTGTCTTTAGAATTGCTGCTTTGAGGTTAAATACATCATTAACAATTTTATGGCTTCTATCCATTGTATTATGTGTCAAATGCTCAACAAATTAGTTTTGTCAATGTCATAATTTTTACTAGAAAACTACTTCAGTGGCAGAAGCAAGAAAGTTTGTAGTAGATGTATTTTAACTATCTCAATTTCACTGTTACTTAAACTTTCTGAGATGACTAGTAAAATTTATTCATATATAATTTATTGACTATTTGTCCTGGACTTTTGGATCCTGGAAATAAAGAACAAGATAATGCCAATTTTTCAAATTTTGAATAACCTAATGTGTAATAGAGATAAGAAAAGATATGTCCTGTATGTGGCTGGAACACAGTTATTAACAGGGCATATCATAGAGAGTCCCATCCCAGTGAGCAGAAGAGTTCAGCATTCCTATGAGAAGTGTATGATGGTGCTTCATTTGGACACTGGAGTGTCCAATGTCTTGTTGGAACAGTACTTATTCAGGGTTCTAATGCTTTGAAAAGAGATCATGGCAAAAGCAACTCTTATAAAAGAAAGTATTGATTGGAGACTTGCTTAAAGTTTCAGGGGGGTTATTTATTTATTTTTTATTTATTTATTTATTAGTTCTAGTTAGGAACAAGCTTGTTTCACATGTAAGTCCCTTCTCCCTCTTCCTCCCCTCACCCCCATCCCTCCTTCCCTACCCCCATCCTACCCCCCACCCCATCCACCCACCATTCCCCAGGCAGGGTAGGGCCTCAACGGGGGTTTATTAATCAAGATTCTCTAGAGTAACAAAACATATAATGGATCTCTAAATATATAGAAATTGGATTTATTACAGTGATTTATAGTCTGTGTTCTAGCTAATCAAACACTGGCTGACTTTGAATGGAAGGTTCAAGAATCCATAAGTTTTTCAGTCCACAAGACTGGATGTCTTAGTGTGTCTTCAGCATATGCTGGAATTCCAAAGAAGTAGGCTGTAATGCCTGTAACGATAACCTGAGACTTTAGAATTGCATTTGGCAGTGATGGTGAGAGCAAGCAGGCAAAAAGAACAAGCTTACGTATAGTAAGAAATTACCAATACGGAGTCAGGTAGAAATATAAGGGTATTTAATAGGGAAAAGCCTTACTTACAGAGCGAACCAGCCAGCCGGTGGTAGTCTGTACAGCAAGCAGCCAAGAGAAACCGAAACCGAAAACGCAGTCCCCCTACTCACTCTGACCACGCCCTCACAAGCCCTCAGGTACTCTTGTAGCCAGCCCCTAAGAAGGCGTGGCTGAGGCAGGTTTGGTCAAAACTTCAGGGGGATCTTTCTACCTTAAAAGATCTGCATTAAAGGATTGCCTTTTGACTTCAGAGATCTAGACTAGAAGTAGGTCTTTCCATTTCAAATGACTTAATTAAGAAAAAAAAATCCCTCACAGGTGTGCCCAGCCATTTGGGTTTTAGTTAATTCCAGACATAGTCAAGCTGACAGCCAAGAATAACTATAACAGAGATTTAGTCCATTATTATCATGACAAAGAGTGTGGCAGCATGCAGTCAGTATGGTGCTGGAGCAGAAGCTGAAAGCTTTGCATCCTAATCCATCCTAATCCACTCTGTGCAACAGGCACAGAGAAAGAGGGATACAAGGCCTGGTATGCACTTTTGAAATCTCAAAGTTCATCCCTAGTTATACATCTCCCCCAACAAAATCACACCTCCTAATCTTCCCCTCATAGCTGCCAGCAAATACAGGAGCCTATGGGGGCCTGTCCCATTAAAACCACCACATTCCACCTCTAGCCTCCTGTAGGCTTATAGTTATAATGCAAAATGCGTTTAGTTCAATTTCAAAAGTCCCCATAGTCTTGCAGCTAAAGACTGTTTCAAAGTCTCTTCTGGGATCCAAGGCAATTTCATTTTGTTGTTGTTGCTTTGTTGTGTTTTTTTGTTTGTTTGTTTGTTTTGGTTTTTTTGGGGTGGGGGATTTTTGGTATAGCTTTTAAGCCTGTCCTGGAACTCACTCTGTAGACCAGGCTGGCCTGAAACTCACAGAGATCCTCCTGCCTCTGCCTCCCGTGTGCTGGGATTACAGGTATGTGCCACCACCACCTGGCAGCAATTTCTTAATTGTAACCCCTATAAAATAAAAAATAAATTACACACTTCCAACATACAGTGGCACAGGATACACATTATCATTCCAAAACGGAGGAAATGGAGCATAGGAAGAAATACTGAATCAAAGCAAGACCATAAATCATTAAGGCAAACTTCAAACTGCGTTTCCATGTTCCATGTCAAAGTGTTCTTCAGATCTCCAACTCCTTTCAGAAGTGTGACTGTGACACACTTCTCTCTCTTTGGCTGATTCCATATCCGGTCCCCTGAGGTGAAGGACTAAGGGCCTGCAACAGCCAAAAGACCCCCCCCCCATCAATCCTTCAGAGGAGACCGAAGCCCTGACTGGCAGTTTGCCTGGAACTTACTGAAGTCTTGAATCATAAACATTCAGTTAAGCTGCACCCAGATTCTTGTCCCTTTTGAAACTAGAACACAATAATCATTTCTTGTTTTAAACATATATTTATTAGAATAATTTGTTATGCAGTAATAAATCATATTACACCATCTCTACTCCCTCAGTGTCTGTATATTCAACATTGTCTGTGACATCACAATCTGGCCACAAAGAGCTGTATGTAATTACCATTGGGCTGCATTTAAAAGTAAGATTTATTTCAGCTTGGAATACATATAAAATTAAGAATGAAGATATCTAAATTCTGTCCAAATGCTATCACTGCAAGACAAGGTGATGAAATTAATTATTGGCAGCACCGAGACAAGGATCAGGTGGTGGGCTTTTCCATCCTAAAATTTTCTCCCTGCACGTCACTCACACATCTCTAGATTAGACATGGTTATTCAAGCAAAAGAATCTTCTGGATGCCATCTTGGAGTCTTACTACAGACTTACTGCCACACACAAAGCTGCTTCTAATGGGCTACTTTTCTTTTGGTCTGTATCTGTTTTAGTATAGTATTAAAATTTAGGATGGTCTGAGGTTTTTTGTGTGTGTGTGTGCAATGTTATAATATATATATTATATTATACATATAATATATTATATATTATAATGTGTGTGTGTGTGTGTGTGTGTGTGTGTGTGTGTGTGTGTATGTATATTATATATATTCCATGGTAAGCAATGACTTACTCAGTCTCACCCTGGTGTAGAAACTAACTTGGAGACCCAAAAGTGACCATGAAGACAATGTCCTAAGTAAAGCATGTGAGTCTTTGATAGATTAAGCCACTAAAATATTGCATAAGTTTCTGGTAAAAAAAATGCATATGTAGGTACCCAGTACAACAATATGTTAGAATTCTAAATATGTAATGTGTTATATGTCAAGCACTTAATTTGTTTTTTTCTTAACTTTGTAACACAGGAGAAGAAAACCTCTTGGCAATTTTACGACGAAGATGGTGGAAGTACATGATCCTGGGACTTGTAGACTTGGAAGCTAATTACTTGGTGGTCAAAGCTTACCAGTACACAACTCTGACCAGTGTCCAGGTAATGATGGTTCCTCTCCTTTCAAATTTCCAGATACAGCCCATTTTGAGTTTAATTTGTTTGAAATCTGTATACTACATGGTTGGTTTTTCTTTTCTTTTTAAATTCAATTTAATTTAATTTTTAAAGAGAAAATAAATTCTTCTGTCATTCAATACATTTCAAAAACAGTTCCCACTCCCTCCATTCCACCTAGTTCCCCCCTTCCCAATTCTCTCTTCTCTAGATCCACTCCCCCTCCCATTTCTCTTTTAAAAAAGAGCAGGCCCCCACCAAGAGATTACAGCAAAAAGAAAAAGGACAAAAAAAGACACAATAAGACAAGGTGAAAGCCCTCATATCAAGGCTGGACAAGATAACCCAATAGGAGGGAAAGAGTCTCAAGAGCAGGCAAAAGAGTCAGAGATATACCTGCTCCCTTTGCTAGTTCCACAAAACACCAAGCTAACAGTATGGCATACTGTAGAGGACTTCTTACAGACCCATGTAGGCTCTGTGCTTGCCACTCAGTCTCTGAGCACTTGTGAGCCCTGTTTCATTGTTTTAGTGGACCATGTTCCCCCGGTGTTCTTGACTCCTCTTACTGCTACAGTCTTTCCTCTCCTTCTTCGGAGGAATTCCCTAATCTCCAAGGGGAGTAACCTGAAAGACCTCCAACTTTAGATTCTCGCCCCCGTCTCTCTCTCTCTCTCTCTCTCTCTCTCTCTCTCTCTCTCTCTCTCTCTCTCTCTCTCCCTCTCCCTCTCCCTCTCCCTCTCCCTCTCCCTCTCTCTCTCTCTTTATCTCTCTCTCCATACTGTACCCACTTCCATTTGACTGGACAAGGCAGTGATCTATAAGGATAGCAGAATATCATTAGGAATCGCTTCATTGATTTTTTTTTTTTTTTTTGCCAGTCTTGTTTGGTTCTACCCTAGATTTCTGTGCTATCCAGTCTACTTTTTTTTTGGCCATCCAGGGCCATGGGCTCCCCGCTTGTTATGGTCCTCAAGTTAAACCAAACATTAGTTGGCCACTCTGGAAGTTCTGTGCCGCTATTGCCCCAGCACATCTTGCAGGCAGGACAAATTGTAAGTAGAAGGTTTTGTGCTTGGGTTGGTGTCCAGGTTTTACTTTCCATAGTCTGCAGAGTACCATCTCCTGCCAAAGAGACTAGACATAGGTGTGAAGACTCCAAACAGGCACCAGCTCGACCTTTCTACATTCAATGAACTGTGTGTATATTGCCTTTGGCAATGGGGCCCACTGTGAAATATCAGAGAGCAACCTGATGTCCTAGCGTTAGCCTGGGTTGTTTAGGGATGTCCATGAGACTTCCAAAAATTCAACCAAAATTCCACCACTGGAAGCCTTGCCTGGCTATAAAGGACCAGTTCAGGCTATATTCTCCATTACTTGAAGTCGTCACTAGGATCACCCGCATAGAACTCAGGAAGTTTCCACTGCACTAAGTTTCCATACCACCTCTCAAGTGCAGTTGTTTCTCCCTGCCCTCTTCCCTCCATCCTGCCCCCCATACCTCATACTCACTGCCCCTGTTCCCATACCCACCTGTCTCCAATTTACCTGCAAGTCTATTCTATTGCCCCTTCCCAGGGAGATCCACACTTCCCCTCCAGAGCCCTCCTCTTTACCTAACCTTTCTGGGTGCGTGAATTGTAGTTAATATACATTTATATGTGAATACATACCATGTTTGTCTTTCTGGGTTGGGGTTACCTTACTTGGGATGATTTTTTTTCTAATGCCACCCATTTGCCTGCAGATTTCATGATGTCATTTTTTAAACATCTGAATAACATTCCATTGTGTAAATGCACCATGTTTTCTTTGTCCACTCTTCAGTTAAAGGACATCTAGGTTGTTTCCAGTTTCTGTCTATTATGAATATAGCTGCAATGAATATAGTTCAGCAAGAGTCCTTATGGGAGGATGAAGCATCCTTTGGATACATGCCCAAGATTGGTATAGCTGTGTCTTGAGGTAGATAATATAAGAACTAAAATTCATTTTTATGTCATTAATTTTTCCTAAATAAGGTACAATTGGATGGATTTTTCCTCTTTGTTCTAAATATACCAAAATAATCATTTACAATGCAAAAAGTAATTCATGGATTTGAATGCTGCCAACTAATCTTGTGTCAGCAGGAGAATTATTAATAAGTATAAAAATAAATCTGGTTTCATCACATTTAACTTTCAAGAATGTTAATAGACTTTGATTAAGTAAGCAAGCTGCCTAGTAATCTTTTCTTTTAGTTTTTTAAAAAATGCACTCAATATGAAACCATAAGGGATATGGTTTTCCCCTAAATGATTAAAAATAAAATTCTTAGAATGTGTTATGTAGGAAAATAAGCTACTGTGTAATAAGAGATTCTTGGCCCAGCAGGTCCCACATCCTTGAGCCCCAAATAAACACACAGAAGCTATAGTAGTTATAAATCTGTTGGCCAGTGACTAGGGCTAGCTCTGTCTTAATTATTAACCCATTTCTATTAATCTAAGTATTTTCATGCAGTCTTGTCAGAAAACACCTGATGCATCCTCTCTTCCCAGTCTCACATGGTGACTCCTAAGCATCTCAGCAGAGAAGAGAGCTATTTCCTGTTTGTCCCTGCTTATATCCTGTTTCTGCCCAGCTACATCACTTCCTGTCTGGCCAATCAGCCAATCAGTGTTTTATTCATTGACCAATAAGAGAAACATATACACAGGAGAACACTCCCCATCACTACTGTGTTTATATCTGTCTGTCGATTTGTTTCTCTCTCTCCATCCTATCACATGGATGTACATAAACACAAGTATCACTTTATAATTATTGAATACTCATTTTCCTTACAACTCAATGTAGTTTGCATTTGTCTCCCATTTTTCTTTATGCAGAAATATTATTGGTTTCACAACTTTTCTAAATTTTCAAGAAAAAAATAAAACGTTATTCACCAATGAGCATGAGCTGGGATTTGATGCCAGTCATCCTTTTAATTTATCTTGAAGCTACAATGACATAAGTGAACAAATACACAAAGTACCTGAGTAAATATGTACAACACAGGCTGGGTGAGAAGTGACTTAAATCTTGTTTCATTTTGTTATTTAGTCACATTCCTAATTTCCCTATGAATTTCAAAGATGATGCCTTAGTCTTTTGTTGTTACAATAGAATACTGGAGAGTGGACAATTTATAATGAATATAGAATTATTGGATCACTGTACTTGAGGCCGGGGGTTTAAGTATCAAAGAGTGAGAACAAGAACATCAGTAAGGTGGGTCAAAGCCCACTGGATAATGTCCCTGATCTCACCAGTGACTGTAGAGCATCAGTGGTCTAATGACTCTTCGTCTTTATGTACTCTTGCCATAGCAATTTAATATTTACATGAACTTTAGAAGATACAAATATGTAAGCAATGGTAGATACCTTAAAATAAAAGTAATGAATATTTTCCAGGACCATGTCTACATGTGATTTGTATTCATTTTACATGTGTGTCAACACATGCATGTGTTTATGTTCATGTATATGCAGTTACACACATGTAATGTGGAGGTCTGATGACAACCTTGCCTTGGGTATCATTTCTTAGGTACCACCTACCTTTATTTTGAGATAAGGTCACTCATTGAGCTGAACTTCCTTGGCAGGCTATGCTGACTGAGCAGCAAGCTCAAGGTAGCTATCTGTCTCTGCCTTTCCAGCCACTGGGATTACAAATTCATGCCACCCTCCTCAACATTGTTCTTCACGTGGACTCTGGAGATCAACCTCAGCTTCTTGTGGTTGCAAAGCTAGCATTTTACTCCCTGAAATGTCTGCTCCACCCCACCCAAGTTCATTTCCTCACACAGGTGGTATTTGAGAGCATTTGTAAGCTGAATTCCAATGAAGATGCACACTGACACAAGAAGTGAACCAGGAGAGAGAACTTAGGAAAACCCTCTTAATTTAGTCTTTAAAATCTGGTGGCTTTTGGACTGATTTTGGGAGGCACAAGCTGATGTCTAGATGGAGAAGACCCAGAGGTCGTGTACCCATTATTTAGAGTTGTCCTTTATAAAATTATTTGTATGGTATCTTTGCTTTCTCTGTAGCCTTCTTTTATCCAGGTGTGAATGCAGCTGGAAATTGAATTTCCTTTTTCTACATTTTCCTTCTTACCATTTCCTCTGAAGAAAAATAATTTTCAAGATGCTCCATGCACAACATTTCTTTTGATTAAAATATATCTGGACATGTTCACATCCTAAGTTCTTTATAAGATTTTAGACATCTTCAAAACAGGAATTGCGACTTGTTAGAGTAAGTTAGAAATCATGAATAAATTAGCATTTAGAAACATATACATCTAATACAAATATGGTTATGAGATTTCCCATTTACATTTGCTTTGATAACAATATCACCAGACCAAAAAAAAAAAAAAAAAAAACGATCCCCCCCACAAGACAGTTGAAAGCTATACTAACAATGTACATATACATAGTGTATATAAATGAAGTAGGCTTTAGGAAATGCCTGCTTTATTACAAATTCCATTTTAAAATATTTTCTCTGTTTTAAATGCTAACTTTTTTTTAAATCATGGAGATAAAAACTCACTGGCAACGTTCTCTGCAAATGTGACATTGGATGTTCAGTACATGTTGCCACTGGATAAACAGTCTCCTGAGTCCCTCTTTTCTTTGCCTTCTTCAACTAGAAACAAGGTCCTTTTTTTGTCTAGTCTTTTTCAACTAGAAATAAGATGTAAGTAGGCGTCTTCTCCTGCAGGTGCTCCATAAAAAAACAAATCTTATTCATATACACCTTACCCAACACCCTACACACACACACACACACACAGAGAGAGAGAGAGAGAGAGAGAGAGAGAGAGAGAGAGAGAGAGAGAGAGAGGGTTTTTAAATACCCTTGGCCAAGATTTTTGTATTATTTGAAATATATTTCTTCCTTCATCTTCTAGCTATTGATATCTTGCTCACTGTAAAATCCTTTCTATGTTCAGGATGTTTTCAAATCATATACTAATTGAAAGGACAATGAAAACCATCTTTAATGGTAAAGTAATATGGGGTCTTATAACTAGAGCACCTAGAGGAAAGGAAATCTTCAGCATAGTCAGTCAAATGTCTTAAGGATGCCATCAAGGCTGCTGATGTTTTTCTCCCTCCCCTCTTCTGTCCCTTCTGGCTTATCCTATGCAGACCCTGGTTATGGCCGTAAGGTAGATCTCTTCCGGCATGAATCAGAGTCACATATTTCTTCATTCATGACCAGTGAAAGACAAAAACATCCTCTTCCCATAATAAATGATCAAAAATCTATATGTCTACTCTGATTGGACCATTTAAATAGCTAGGGGAATATTGGAATACTAGAATTGGCTTACATGTGGCAAATACAGTACTACTAATAGTCCAAGTCAGGACTGGATCACTCTCACCCAGTTATTCAACAGGAAGACAGCTGCAATGTCTTTACACCTAATTTAGTGCCTAGCTCAGTTCTATAAGCCCTACTGTGAGAAGGATTCCTCTGGCTCCTGCGTTCCCATAGCACTATGGTCTTGCTCCATTTTCACAGTCTCCTTCCTAAGAATAACTTCATGTACCTCTATTTAATTCACTGTACTCAAGATCTTTAACTGCAAACACAATTTCTTTTCCACCTTTGATGCTCTAGTTCCTAGTAGAAATCCATCACATACTGGATAATCAATATTTTTAAAGAGGTTAATTAAATTGCATCAATCTTTAGCATTCAGGGGCACGGGAATTCCCAACAGTTCCCTACCTAAATTTAGAGACCACTGGCACATCTATGAAGGCGTAAACACACAGGAAAAGTGGAACACTGGCTTCTTGCCTGAAACATGACCATGAACCAGAATCAAGATTTATAAATGAATGTAGTGAAAATAAGGAGGCATTTCCTTTGGAACTATGCTTGATGTTTCCTTTTTCTTTTCTTTTTATGCTTAGCCTTCAAATGTCACAATCAATTATTGATCTCTCATGATTTGTGTTTTTTCTCAAGTTTTTCCTTGTGGGGAAACAGTAACAATTAGTCCCTAACACTGGTTCACTGAGTCTCAGATATTTAGGTCAACTTATGTGATACACTATCTTGGTTTGTTTTCTATTGCTAGGGAAAAAACTGCTATAACCAAAATCTAGAGAGGGAAGAGTATTTGACTTCCTGGTCCCAAACACTGTCTATCACAGAGGGAAACAAAGGAAGGAACTCAAGCAGGAACCTGGAGGCAGGATTGAAGCAGAGGCCATGGAGGGGTGCTGCTTACTGGCTCGTTCCTCACTGCTTGCTCAGCCTGCTTTCTTATACAACCCATGCCACCTGCTCAGAGATGGTACTGCGCAGGGTGGCCTGGCCTTCCCACAACAGTCATTAATCAAGAAAATGCCCCACAGGCTTGCACAGGCCAATCTGTTGAAAGAATTTTTTCAATTGACGGTGCCTCTTCCCTGATAGCCCATATTTATGTGAAGTTGGTTAAAAACAAACAAAACAACCAACCAGGACCTGCTCCATCACTAATACACCCAGCTACCCAGTTACCTTTCTCAAAATAGCTTCAACACCCTACTTAATGCTACATTCTAGGAAATATTTTTTTTCTAATAATCTAGGAAGAAAACAAAACAAAAATTCCAGTGAAAATCAATTGGCCTTTGTTACAATTTACTGGGCAAGGAAGAAGGGGAAATAAAAAGCAAGTTGAGTCTGACAGTTCTAGAGTCATTTTTCCACCTCCAACAAATAAACCCTTTAAATAATAATAAAAAAATGGTCAAGACAGAAGACACTTGCTGCAGAATACATGGCTGTGCTGCCTCTTACTAATTTAATTCTGCTTGCTCATTGCACATTGGTTAAGCTAACAAAGATCTATAATGGCGTGTCCCTTGTTTCTGGAAATATCAACTGAGTATACAGTATGTGTGTTAGTACTGGTAATCAATGTGAGTGAGGCTTGCCTTCTGCCAGCAGATTATGGGCTGGTAAAGGGGAGAAAAATGGTGGTGTGCTAACACTAATGCTGAGCACAGCCTAAGAACAGATGTCAGAGAGCTATTGTGTTTGAAGAAGGTAGGGAAGATGGCTATCTGAAAGGAGAAAAAATGCCCATCCTGGGGTCTATGAGAATGGAAAAAACATGTTAAGAATGGAACATAGATATGACTCTGTCCAAGAAATCAATTGCTATATAGAAGCTTGGGATTAAAAACCCAGGAGCAATATTTGAAAAACAATTATTCCTATTCCATTCATGGAGTTACCTCAAAATAATTCCTGAACACTTCTGGGTTGGAAACATTGTATTAGAGGATTCAAACCCTTGAAGGAACATACAATTTATGGCTATTCTTCCCTGGGAGCTACTGCTTCTCTTGGGAGTGCTTACTTTTCTGTAATAAACCTACGTTTGCTTTTCCTAATATATATGTATTTTATTAATATTTATGTATTATGTATATATAAACCCATATTCTCAAGAAAGGTAATATTTCATCAAACAACCAAAAATATAGTTATAATAAAAGATTTGCATCCTAGAAAAGATTAGCATGGTTCTATTGGAACATTTGTGAAAGTGTCTTTACGGAAATGAATTGAGGAAGATATCTCTGAAAATCAGAAGTGAAACTGAGAAGTAAAAGTAGAATATTAATCAGAAGGGAGCAAGCTGCAACAAAGAGGGCGTCATGTTCAAGTCTATATGGTAGGAGGACAATACCGAGGACAAGGAACCTGTGATCAGCCTAGGAGGGAGAAGAACAGTTTTAAGAGACAGCTGGAGGAAGAGGTGGCCAGCCCAAGAGTTCAGCAATTCAGGCTGGCAGCAGAGGAAATCATCAGATATGTTAAGCTGACACTAATGCATGACATTCTTGATGATCGAGGATGACTTTAGTTGTGGTGTATTCAAGCAATAGATTTTTACAAGGAATGGAGGATGACTAAGAAAAAGTTAAGTCTGTACTTTGTTGTGGGTCTTCAGTGAGAGAAAGAAGATGCCAACTTCCCCTTGTAGGCAGCAGAGAGCCCTGGAGGCTTCCGAAGAGCTAACTGGTAGGATTCAAGCCAAGCCTACTGTGTGATAAGTCTCCAGGGATATTCTGGATTTCTCATCCTTTTTGAAACATGTGTAAAATGAAAAGACAGGAAGAATGACTCCTTCCCAGATTCCTAAATTTATGTGATATAAGCCAGACCCAGAAAGATAAACACAATATGTACTCATTCATAAGTTGATACTAGATGTAAAGCAAAGGATAAACAGGCTACAATCCTCAACCCCAGAGAAGCTAGGTAACAAGGAGGACCCTAAGAAGGACCCGTGAATCTTGCTGGGAAGAGGAAATAAATGAAATGTCCTGGGTAAACTAGGGTGGGGAGAGGGGAGGGATGGGGGATGGGAACATGAGGGATCAGGATGGTTGCCTTGGGATCGAGAAGGAGGGGGACAGTACTGAAAGAGATATCTTGATAGAGGCAGTCATTATGGGGTTAAGGGAAAATCTAGTGGCAGGGAAACTCCCAGGAATCTACAAGGATGACCTCGGCTAAGACTCCAAGCAATAATGGAGAGTGTGCCTGAACTAGTCTTTCCCTGTAATCAGATTGGTGACTACCCTAATTGACATCATGAGGTCTTTGTCCAGTTCCTGATGGAAGTAGATACAGAGATCCACAGGCAAACACTGGGCCAAGTTCCAGGAGTGCAGTTGAAGAGAGGGTGGAGGGATTATATGGGTGGGGTCAAGATCATGGTGGGAACTTCATAGAGACAGCTGACCTGAGCTTGTGGGAGCTCACAGATTCTGGATGGACAGCTAGGGACTGACCTAGGCTCTTTGCATTTGGGTGACAGTGTGTAGTTTGGTCTTTTGTGGGGCCCTTAGCAGTGAGACCAGTACCTGTCCCGATGCATGAGCTGCCTCTTTGGAACCTATTCCCTATGGTGGATTACCTTGTTCAGCCTTGATGCAGAGGGGAGGAGCTTGGTCCTGCCTCAGTTTGATATGTTATGCTTTGTTGATTTCCATGGGAGGCCTTACCCCATCTGAATGGAGACAGAGGTGGCATGGATGGGATATAGAAGGGAGGCAGGGGGGAGAATGGGAGGAGAGAAGAGAGAGGAAACTGTGGTTGGCATATAAAATAAATGAATAACAGATGAATAAAAAAGAAGAAAGCTTATGTTTAAATGTCACAAGTGATATACAGAGCCTCAGGGGGGAAGTATATTTTTAAATGATTATAAACATGAAGGAAAATCTCAGAAACATACAGTATCCCTTGAACACTGCATACAGCTTTCATGATGGGGACATTTTCTATGACTTAGTGTAATGTCAAAAACAGGATATTGACACTGTTATAACATTATTACCTAGGGTATAGACATTGTTGCATTTTGTGTGTTTTACCTTAACTGAGAAAGAGAGAGATTTCATGAGAGAGACAGAGACAGAGACACACAAAGAGAAACACACACACACACACACACACACACACACACACACACGGTGACAGTGGGGTATAGGGAGAAACGGAGACAGATTCATGTAATCACAACCACATCAGTCTTATGGCCACTAAAGCATTCCACAATGCTACCCCTCCACAATCACACTGATCCTAGTTAGCCCTCCCCCATCAGCCAGTAATCACTAATTTGTTCTCCATCTGTATGTCTTGTCTGCAGGAACATATTATATAAAGTGTTTAATCTGTTGAGATTTTTGTTTCCACTAGGCTTATACTCCTTGAATCCATCTAAATATTTGCAAAAGTCCATAGCATGGACTACTAATACACAACAACAAAAATTTACTTTTTTTTTTTTTACTGCTGTGTATTAGTAGTCCATGGTATGAATATTCCAGTTTGTTGAGCTCAAGGAAATCTGTGTTGTTTTAAGCTGTCAAACTAAATAATAAAATCTATGATTAGCATCCATGTATCATCGAAATACTCACTCCTGTCAGATAAATGATTAGAGCTGCCATTGCTGGACCATACAGTCAATGGTCAATACATATGTAGATTTAGAACATGTTAAACTAGTTTCCAGAGGGGCTGGCTGCGCATCCCCACCTGTAATCCAGGACCTGTGTAACTTCTATTTGCTCTAGCATTTGCTGGTACCATTTTTTATTTTTACCACCCTAAAAGGTTTACAGTAACATTTAATTGCACTTTTAATTTGTGTCTCTCCAGTGACCAATAATGTGGAATGTTTAGGAAATGTTTTAAAACTTTGCTATTATAATTGAAAGATAACAGCAGTCTTAAAAATGCCTTCTATGTGGGAAATTTATAATAAAAGAGAACACTGAAGCAAAGAAACCCCACTGCTTTCTTTCACAGAAAGTAAAAGGAGAAATACTAACACCATCATGCTGGATTTATAAGGATTTTCATTCTAAAGACACATTTGTGGGTTTTTATCTCTTGACTAGCAAAGAATGAATAGGTTGTGGCTGTGACTCTGAGACAGATTAGCAATGACATTTGGGTACATTTAACTGCTATGCTATTTTTATGCCTGTGCTATATGAACCATTTCAGTAGAAATACCAGCTTTACGACTTCTTGCCCAAAGATTATTCGTCTTTCTCAGCTGTGTCGTACTAAAAAGCAAGCAGGTTAAACCAGCGCTGCAATGAAGTACAAAGACAGCTCTCTTCAAACCTGAGAGCTTGGTAATTAAAATAAACTCACACCGGAGTCATTTCCAGTGCCTGTGCCTACCCTGCCCAGAGGCCTGGATCTCTGACACTCATGCTGTCCTTCCCACAGTGTGGATTTCACAGCTTCTCTCATTCTTTGAGAAAACACAAGGAATGCCTTCAGCTCTGTTTGTTGTCCTTCCTGTTATGAGCATGACAGAACAAATGGCAGCTCCCCAGGGTGCAGTGTGGTGCCAACCCTGAGACTAACCCTGCAAGGAATGCAAAGTGTATGAGAACCACAGTGTACATCATCCCTTTCCTCAGCCCCCAGGATTTCTGGGGCCACCCTATTTGAATTTTTAGTGAACAATGAATTAAAGAGCATCAGACACAGGGAAAGTATGTACCCTCTCTGCAGGCTGAAGCTGAGGCCACAGAAATAGATATTCTTTCACTGATTAAAAAAGGCCTGGCCTGACCTAGAGGGCACACCTACTAATCAGACAAGAGTCCGCCATGAGATGATAGACAGCTACAACAACAGAGAATCCAAGATAGTCACTGAGGTGATCAGAGGTCTCGTACAGCTCCATGGGCACAGGAGAAAAATGCTCACCACCTCCACAGTCAACAAGTTAGTGTACATGAGAGAAAGCCACTGCACTAACTTGTTGCCTGTAGCTAACTTGAATTTCTCTCTTTGTGGATGAATCTAGAGGAAGCACAGCTATATATATTAGAATCCAGACTCAACTACTGGCTTGAGCTTGTGATTTCAAATTCAGCCTCTAATACTGTAACATCTTGCTTAACCTTGGTGTTTCTACCAGTCTCTAATTCAGGGTTGTGGAAATTTAATAACTACTCATGAGACATTTTCAAATTATCTAAAGGAAAAGCTTTTAAGAACAGAAATATTTCTTACCCCCAAAGGGAAAACGATGCTCTGGATCTTCCAGATTTCTTTCCTGAAATGTCCTAGTCCTGTGTTTGAAATAACAGCAACTTCAACTTATGGTACCTCAGTCAAAGTACTTGACCAACTCTCTTAATTGCTTTAGAACTCCTTCCACCCGAAGAGCATACAGAAACATTACCTCCCATAGCTCCTGTGCTTTCATCGTATCTGTCTGCATTGTCATCAGAAATATCCAGTCCAAGCTATGGAAGGAAGCTTATGTACTTATTGACTACGGTTGCTGGGCTAATAGTCCACATGCCACTAGAGGTAATAGAGATCAAGAAAGACTCTGGAGGTAGCAAGAGTACCACTACCCCTCCTTTCCCCTGAACTCTGTAACTGCCAGTGCTTTTGATCCGGTTTTGATACCTGCTCATTCCTCCATCTTCTCTTTTCTTATGGCAAAGTTCCCTTTCTACTTTATATGATAGTTGCTTATTTACACTTTCTGTAGGGCTCTAGGAGGCCCAGGCATGGCAAATATGGCTCTGGCAGGCCTTGCTAAACTATTAGATTGCATTTTGAAAGCTAGCCACTACCTCCTCCTGAGGCTGACCACCAAGGTCCAGATACAAAAGTATTAAAGTCCAGCAATTGATAGACCCCTTTGGCTGCCCTAATTAGCATGCCCAATTAAAATTAAACATCTCATCCTTACACAGGGTTTCCCCTTGTACCTTCATAAACTGCCATTTGCCTATGGGCTACATCTGTTTCCTCTCTATCCAGAGGCAGTCCTTTGTGCCCCAGGGGCAAATATCCCTTTGCCTCTCCCTTGTTCCTTTTCTCTTCTCCCCCCTCCTCTGTCTCCCATCTTTGTCTCTTATTTCCTGCCCTTTGTCCCTTTGGGGCAAATAAATTTCCTTTGTGCCAAGAATTTGGTCTTGGTGTATCCTGTGTCTACTGCAGTCCTTTCAATTTCGTCTTCCCTTTGAGTACATAGGTCTTTGAAGGCAGGATGTGCACATCTGGTATACAACAAGCACTGAATGCATTCCTGGTGTTTGAATAACTACAGAAATGCATTTCTTTTGGCTGTACTCATAGGCTCATGTTTAGGAGAGATGCTAAAATGTGTTAGACATTTTAGCGAGTTAGATAAGGAAAGGATACATTTCCAACTATTGAGCAAGGCAGTATGAGTGACCTCTCTTCGTTTTAGCATGAGTACATCCAGCCACTTCTTTTGAATGTGTGTGTAATATGCTAGCTATATTTTAGATGTTGAACTAAGCTCTCCGGATGTACAGGTGACTTTTAAAGCTTCCCCATATCTAGATAATAACATGTTGCCAGCATAGTGTGTATGTAGGTTCATTTGCACTACACTTGAATGGTCAAATTGACTGCCCCTTCATTATATTCTGTCGTTGATGGCAAATCTTCCCCAAACATTCTCCACCAGGCCAACGAGCAGAGAAAAGGTGAGTCACTTTAAAACTGACCAATCTGCTCCCAAGTTCAAAACTCTGGGCAATTCAGTTGCTCTTGAACAAATTCTGAGCCTCTCATATTTCTAACCCTCCATATTCATGTCTAAGATGGCATGTATGTCTCTAGAGGTTATGGCCCTCTTGGCCTTGTGTTGGTCCTGTGGCTGATATCCACTTCAGGGCAGCTGGCCAGTGCTGAGTGTGTACTTGCTTCATTGGATGAAGTGATTTTGCTCTGTTCTGGTTCTGGCGTTCTGTTGTTATCCTAAGGTTTCTATTGTTGTGAAGAGACACCATGACCATGGCAACTCTTATAAAGGAAAACATTTAATTAGGGCTGGCTTACAGTTCATAGGGTTAATCTAGTATAGTCATAGTAGGAAGCACGGCAGCACACCAGCAGGCAAGATACCGGAGGAGTCCAGAGTTCTACATATTGAATGACAGGCAGCATAAAGAGAGACATATTGGACCTGGCTTGACATTTGAAACCCCAAAGACCACCCCCTACTGGTACAGTTCTTCCAACAAGGCCACACCTACTCCAACAGGGCCACACCTCCTAATAGTGCCACCTATTGACCAACCATTTAAATCTATGAGCTTTTGGAGACCATTTCTATTCAAACAACCACAGTTGGCCCCTGCTCTTTCCTGAAGTGGTCTTCCCAGCCTCTTTGATGGCCTCCTGCCATACATTTATGATGCTGAGAGCTACAGTGCCTGCCAACCACACTCATCGCCAATTGTTTTCTATGGTGTCCTTTTCTTGGTATAGTGCTATCTCAAAGGAAAATGACACTTTCATTAAATAGGTACCTCAGTCGTTTGCCCTGGTTTTGAAACATGAGATGAAGAGTTCAGGGTAGAGGGTGGGGTACGCCATGTTCTGTAACAGGTAAGGATTGAGTGATGCTAGGCAACCTGGCAGCCATGTCTGCTTTGATATGTTAAATAGACACCTCAACCATTTGTTCTGTGTCTGCAACTTAACAGCTCTATTTTCCTCTTCCTCTCAAACCATCTAGCATTCTTTCTCCCACTCTGAGACTTCAGGAGATGAGACATCAGCTCTAGACACACATATAACTGTCAACTACCTTTGCTTTTCCTTTGAAAAAATGAAGTAAAAGGAGGAGGACATGACTACTCCTAAAGTATGGAGAATATTTTTATGGTAGATATAAGGTAGATATAAGAGGGAAGAGACCAGGCTGTACATGGCTGACAGACTAAACTGGACCATAAAGAGAGGGGTAAGGGGAGCAAGAAACACCCAAGAGGGGTGCCCAAGGCCAAGAGGTAAAAGGGCCAAAAAGGACTGGTGTGGCCAAAATGGCTGATTATATAGAGAAGAGCAGTGGGGGGAAGGGGCAGCCCAGTCCAATCCTGGGACTGGAAAAGCTCAGGGTAAAGGGATGCATATGAGAGCAAGGAGGGCCTCGTAACGGGTAGGGACTAGGGGATGCTGGGAGAACCTGGTAGCCAGCATCAGTTTTTATTTGTTAATAGGCATCTTAGTTAGCCTTTTATCCTCAAGTTTGAGACATAACCCCCTTTGGATCCATAGGTGGGAAAGACAAACACATGTCCTACTCTACTCCTCTGGAGGGGAATTCTTTGTCTTTCATCCTTCCACTCCTGGGAACACCAGACCTCCCAGGCCTCTAGAGGGAGGAAGTGGCAATCTCTGTTAAAGAGAAAAAAATATAGGTGTAGAATCTTTCCTATCTTCATGTATCTGACTTTCTATATCTTTCATTGTTAAAGAAGGCCGACAGCAGGGAGCTGTGTGTTTTCAAAGTTAATCAGTAACCTCTATTTTCTATAAAGGATTCCATCTCCTTTTCTACAGGATTTAGGGGTCCATGGCTCAAATGTGCATTATTTAACTTTTTTACATGTGTTCATATTTTACTGGAAGACAATATGATGAATTGGTATAAAAGAGCTATCCACAAAATGCCCTGGAATTAAAAAGGAGTGACTGACTCTCTTGACACAACAGGGAGGACTCTAGGGGTGACATTTGAGTGGGATTTATTGACAACAGGAACCTGACAATAAAGCAAGCCAATGGTGATTTTCAGCTCCAGCGGTGCACATAGGCAGGTTATAAATAAGTGAGATGCCCTTATATCATTGTTCTCCCCACCCCTCCACCTCCCCTCCCTCTCTCTGTCTGTTTTCCTACTTATAATTGAGAATTTAAATCCTTCTCTGAGGTGATCACAGTATGCAAGCATAACATTATATTTAATGTTTCTCCACTAACCCCAAGGATAAAATAATGCAATCACCAATAATATATTTTATTGCTTATATCCTGCCACCAGCTCCTAATGCAGTCTCCAGCTCCCTCTGCAGTGAAGTTCCTTTGCCCTTCCTATAAACAGGCCTTCCTATAGAGCCTACACAGGTCTTCCAGAAGTCTTAGGGTTCTTTAAAATTCTTATGGCTGGATTGGCCAGTAGTTTGCATATTATATAACACTTCCTTTTGCTTAGATTATTTCTATCTATTTTCTCTGTTCTTTCCAGCCACCCAATTTAAAGGGAAGGAGGCTTGCATTTTTCAAACACTCCCTTTCTCTTTTCTACTCTTGGACTGAAATTTTAAGAAAATTGGTGGCTTACACAGCTACATGTGAAATAATAATAATAATAATAATAATAATAATAATAATAATAATAATAATAATGAGACCTACTTGAAGTCCAGGAGGAGTTTAGGAACTCCCCCTCCACCTGGCAAATGAAACCATTTGCCAGTCGATGGGGGCAAGGGGATCTCCTGAAGATGAATGAGATGGCTCTCACATGAACAAAACCCTTCCAAAATACTCTGATTTGTGAATTGAAGACATCATGGAGAACTGTCTGGGCACATGTAGCAATAACCTACTTGAAGTCTTATTTTCTTAGTACCAGGCTCTAACCCCCAACCCCCTTAAGGCTACGGAATGCCATTCTTGCCGTACAAAATCAAGAACACTTCAGGAGTACAGGGGAACGGTCTGAGTGCAGTGGGCATGCTCCAGAAACAATTTTCAAACAGATTTTGTCAACAATTGAATAGTTTTACACACCATAAAAATATATCAGAGTATTTTTTAGAAGTGTGTGTCTCGTGTAGAGTATGCGGCAAGCAAAACACTTAGAATTGTACCACAAACAATGTTTTCCATTTAAATCTGCAAAGCTAAGAGGCCAAATTGACTAAGCTGGAATGTTTGGTAGGAAGGGAAAACTGGACAAACAGGAAGACAGAAACTGGAGCCTGGATTTCTCCAAGCCCCCTTTAGTCAGATCAGTCTGGAACCACTGACTACATTCTCCCTCCAGACGTGACTGCCACCTACAGAACAGAGCTGGGAAATTATGAGTGGACACAGCCACAAAACGAACCATGTAAGCCAGTGCTTTGTTCATGTAAGTAATGAACTCTATATAGACTTAGTGAGCAGCTCTGGGATGTATATATGGGAAGAAAGAGAGGGAAAGAGTCAGGAGAGTGGGGGGGGAGGGAAAGGGTGAGAATGGTATTCAATACAAAAGTCACTTAACTGCTCACTAAATAAAAATTTAAATTGTACTCTGGAAGCAGATTAGAAGCCTTAGCTAAAAACTCTTTGCAGTAAATGAACTCAGAGTGTTGCAGTCAATTCTATTCTGAGATCTTGCCAATCCAAGTGTACTCAGAGGCGGAACATGTTCATTTGTCCTTTCAGGGAGGTCTATAAAGTAAGAATCTCTGGGTAGAAAGTTAGAACCACTTTATTCTAAACCATACCCCCTACCTTTCTCTGAGAAAAATGCTAAAAACAACTTAACTGATTATTTCTCATAATTCATTCTAGGTCCTTGAAACACTATAGATTACTGATAAGATAAAGAAGTCAAAGATTTTCTGTGTCAAATACAATGATTGAGGACTTTTAAAGCCAATGATCTTGGCTGGGGTCATTTATGAAGCTCTACTCAGGTAATACACTATGAAGAGACAATGAATTAAAGAGCTAGTTTGTAACACGTGGCTTCCGTGATTAGGCAATCAAACAAGGGTTAAGAAATAAGCAATTCCCCAGTGATTTTATAGGAACAACTTCCCATATAAGAAGTCTCTGTACTTTTCACTAAAACTCATGTTCTTGAAGTGCTAACAACATCTTACTTTATAGAAATACAAAGTGATTAATAAACAAAGAAAAGTTTGTACAGTCACAGCACTACTATACTTCATAATCCTCATTTCTCAACCTGATACAATTGTTCTGATGACCACTGTTCAAAAGCTTTCAGATTTTCTCCTCTGAAATCTCTTTCAAAGACAATTTGAAGACATGTAGTTTTCTTTATTCCTCCCTCTATAGACCCCGAGAGTATCCAATATTTTGGATTTTTCCAAATAATAAACCTGCCCAGAAGAATGAGCAATTGCTTTCCTTAAGTACTCTGAAGCAAGTTCAGAGAGTTAAGATGGTTTTGAGCGAAGAGCACTACATTAAAATACAGTCATGACCTTCCAGAATGACTGTCGTGAATGACAACCCTGCTCAGATGAATGAATTCCAGGGCATTACAGGAGATTAGGTCTGTAAACACCTACACGGCCACCTCCAGAATTGGCAATTTTCTTCTCCCCTTAAAGGAAATTTCTCATTATTTTCAATATACCTCTCATTATGCAAGAACATAGCCAGAGTGTAAGGCAGAATAATGTCCTTCCAAAAATGCTTGTGTTCTAATCCCCACAACATGCAGATGTGTTACTTTAAATGGAAAAATAGATGCAGAGTTGTGATTAAACTAATGATATTGAGATAGTGAGATTATCCTGTATTATCTGGGTGACCCCAATGTAATCGCAAAGATCCTTGGAAGACAGAGATGGAGTCAGGGTAGGGAATAAGACAACGGAAGATGTGGTCAGAACAGCATAATGATTTAAAGGTACTACACTTCTGCCTTTATGGAGGCAAACTCTAGGAGCTGTAAAGTCAAATTCTCTCCTAGAGCCCACAGGATGACCTCTCTAGGACCTCTGACCTAGAGCTAAGAAAAGACAACAAATTTGTGATAATGTATTGTAGTATCAATAAAACAAACAACTGAAGATGATATTTAATTGTTTTCTTGCCTACTACTCAGTTTGTTCTCCACTTTCATTCACATAATGAAATCCTTACCCTGAAACTACAATATGTAGAAATAGTAGGGCCTTTGGAATGTAATTAAATTATGTAGAATTCTTAGCAGTGGGATAAAATACACCCTACTGGCTCCCTGTAACCTTTCCGATATGTGAGATTACCACGAAAAGAGAAAAAAAAGTCATCTATGAGCTAGGAGGTCATAGCCTGAAGGTGTCTTGATTTACACTTTCAGCCTCTGTAACTGTAAGAAAACAGTCTATACTCTTGTAGGCACCCAGTCCATGGTGTTTGTAACAGCAACTGAGTGAACTAAGATGCTGGCCCAGGCAAATGTCTTAGTTATGTTTTCTGTTGCTGTGGTAAAACCCCTTGACAAAAGCAGATTAAAGGAGGATATATTTCTTTTGCCTCATGGATCAGGAGTATATACCCTCATGGCAGGGAAGCTAAGTTGGCGGGAGCTTGAAGAGGGTCCTCACACTACATCTACAGTCAGCAAACAGATGGGTGCCCTGCATGTGCTCCTTCTCATATGCTTAAGGACCCAAGCCCAACATGGCCTCTTAGGCTGGCTCAGTCCCTTCTCAATGAACCCATCAACATAACCCCTCACAGGTATGCCTAGAGCAGTGCTCCAAAGTCCTGTAATACAGATCCTCATGTTGTGCTGACCCCAACTATAACATTATTTTCATTGCTACTTCATAAGTATAATTATTCTACTGTTATGAATCGTGATGTAAATATTTGTGTTTTCCCACAGTCTTAGGTGACCCCTGTAAGAGGGTCATTCCAATGGGTCATGATGCACAAGTTGAAACTTCTGGCCCAGAGACTTCTCATAAGTGACCTTAGATGCTGTCACATTGACAACACAAACCATCTCAGCAAATACTAACCTTTGGAGGCTCTCCATGGATGCATTAGTAAACTCTCTAAAATGTTAAAGAACTAAGTTGTCATTTTTTTATAGGAAGAACACCTAACATGTGTTCTGTGGGGGTCCTTTTTCCCTCTTGGCCTGTTGACCATCAGTCTGAGAGGGGAAAGAGGCAGAAGGGATGACAGAGAGCTTTGTACGTGGCCCATGAGCATGGGCAGAGGGAGGCCTCCAGGAAACAGACTTTGGTGAATCAGCTCTACTTTATTCCAGAGTATAAGGAATATTGGGGAGTCTGGGGACAAACCCTGATTTGCATTTAATGGTACATGCCTATCACGAGGCTTTATATGTGGCAGTAGGCTCCTATAGCAGAGCTCCTAGCACAAATCTTCTAACAGAGATCTGTGACAAAGTTCAAGCCAAAGATGAATCAGGCATCTGGTTTAGAGACAGCTTTCAGATAAGGGTGGTCCTCCAGGCCCTGGGACATTTTCTAGATAAGGGCAGGTAGAAAGCAGGAAGCCTTGCTGGGCAGGAAGGGAGTGTCCATATTGCAGAGTCTAGAGAAAGCTGCCAGACTACTGCAGACTGCAGCCTGTAACCAGCCAGCAATGTCTTCCAACAGTGTTCTATCTTTTTGCCAATTTTCAGTGCATAATATAGTGTCAGCAGTTATGAACATAATGTATAAAAGAAACTCAGCAACATATTGTCATATATAACTGACACCATGGAGTCTCTAAAAGAAGAAACAAAATGTATGGAAATGGCTGGGGACAAATCATGAAGAAATTAATAAGCCACATCAATGAGCCTGGATCCTATTCCATGGTTTCCAAGTGTAAAGGACAAAAGTATGTGGTTTTCACTTTACAAGATCACTTTCATGGTTGGAAATAAAAGGAGGAACATGATGGAACAAAAGGATTTCTGCAGACATTTAAGTGACTACAAGCAAGACCAGGGGGATAGAGATATGGCTCAGCAGTTGAGAGCACTGGCTGCTCTTCTAGAGATCCTGAGTTCAATTCCCAGCAACCACTTGGTGGCTCACAACTCTCCATAATGAGATCTGGTGCCCTCTTCTGGCCTGCAGGCATACAAGCAGGCAGAACAGTATAATAAATAAATAAATAAATAAATAAATAAATAAACAAACAAATAAATAAATAAATCTTAAAAAAGACCAGACTTCTGTGTTAGTGAAGAAAGCTCAGTTCATGTTTTATGTTATGCCCACACATTCATTCAGCAGATATTTATCAAACATGTGACACATCTTTGCATGAATAAGATGATTCTGACCTCCTGAAGCCTCTTCCTTTTAAAGGTATACTTTCTTTTAAGTTTCCTTCCCTCATTCCTGCTAGAATGTGACAGAGTGTCGATGTCATAACATGAAATGGGAAAAAGATAAAAAGAAAAGCAATAAAACAGAAAGAGGAGGTACACTACAAAAGAAGAGTTCTGCTCCCGCTGTGAATTTGAGCTTCCAGCAAGCTTAATCAGGATCTGGATGTGTGTGCCATGAATTCATCTGAGAGGTCTGGAATTATGAAAGTGAATGTCATTCTCAAACAGATGGTGCTGAAGCTCATGGTCTGATAACAGCATAATGGGATAAGACTAGAAAAGAAAACTGAAAACTGAGCCCTAGAGTATGACAAAACTCAGAAGGAAGTAGGCTGTGAGGAGGCCAATGAGAGAACCAGAAGATATCATGGAAGGCAAGTCAAGAAAGTGCTTCAAGACAGAAGTCCTAAATGCTACCTGAACAACTGGCTACTAACGGTTCCATTTACCAAGAGAAGACTCACAGAGGGCCAAACAATCTGGTGACAAGGACATGGCTATTGGTTGGAGGCAGCTGGGCTGTAGGGGCTTGATCCATCCACAGCAGCTCAGTAAGGAGTGGATGGATACAGCATCAGGGTCCAGATCCAAGATGTGAATAAATTTGCACATCATCAGCATCCAGTTGGTTTCTGGGTAGTGCAGTGGGTGGAGTCAGTCAGTGTAAACATGGAGTGAGAAGAGGAGACACTGGGAGATGACTGGATGAAGAGTTCCCTCAGCAAGGATCGCCTAAAAGATTGTGCTATGGTGGTCTTAGGAGTGAATGAAAGACAAGGAGTAGAGACAGGATGGTTAAGAGTACCAAGAAGGAAGGAATGACAGAGTCTTCTCTGAGTAAAACAAGGGTTAAAATGTGTCTGCTGGGCTAAAACATGGAGTGTGTTTTCAAGCAATGTTGATGGTTTGAGCGAAGGCAAAGGCAGATTGTAGTGACAGGATATTAGAAAGGTGAAAACAACAGCTGAAGGTAAGACTTTTTCTTGAAGTTTGGAAGAGTATAGAAATAAGTGCCAAGGACTGAATCATCAAAGTCACCAGTATTGAAGAACTAAAATTACAAGGTATGGCCAGGCCGTGGTGGCAAATGCCTGGCACTTCGGAGGCAGAGGTAAGAGGATCTCTGTAAGTCCGAGGCCAGCCTGGTCTACAGAGTGAGTTCTAGGACAGCCAGAGCTACACAGTGAAACCCTGTCTCAAGAAAAACAACAACAACAACAACAACAACAACAAAAAACTGATGTGTCCACAAAAGACAGGAGAAAGGTCTAGATTGTAGGAGAGGTAGCTGGGAGAAAAGTCAGATAAAGCAAGAGAAGAAAGAAACAAGGGAAGAGTGCTGTTGGGATTGTTAGAGTAAGAGTCCATGGCACCATGCAATTCCACTGTTATAAAGGGATGTGTCCCTGAGGGACTTTTAGAGGAATGGATGAGACCCAAAACCAGAAACTGTGACTTCAGATTTATTCTCATGGTCTGACTGTGAAGATGGAAAGATAAATGACCAACGCAGTGGTCTCCCATTAACAATAAGACCAGCAGCCAACTGCCCTCTGGCTGGAGAAGTCACAGACTCTAGAAGAGAACTTACTATTATTGTTTGGCTAAACTGTCCTGTTGCCAAACTACCTTCTAAATACTCGCCTTTAGACTTCATCTGAGAATCTACTTACTGAGATAGGCAGTAGTTAAGAATGAGTGATGGTGGCATGTTTGACCCAACTGAGACAACTCTAACAACCCCACCAAGGTTTAAGGAACATCACGAAAGAGGGGTTGGCAAAAATGGAAGAGCAAAGGAAGGGGAGACATCCGATGAAAAGATGTCACCTGGACATGGTGTGGCCATCACATTGTGAATTCATTATGATAGTGTCTACATACACAAGTCAAGATTGGGGCCATCGGCATTTCATCATAGATAAGTAAGGGGCCCTGGAGTTCCCACCACTTCCAGAGGGACCATTTTCAATAGCACTTGTTTAGGAATGGGATGCCACTTTCTTCAGTGGTAACCATAGATACATTGTCTCTGTTCCACTGAGTGAGTTCCCACCCAGGTTTGAATAAGTAAACCTAATTAAGTTATGTGGGCCACACACAACACAGATGATAGGAAAGTGGGACAGGACTCTTTGGGAAGAAGGGAAAGGGGTGTCAGTGGAAGACAAAGGAGGGCATGGGGAGAAGAGGAGTGAAAATGACAAAATTCATTATGCAACTGTGTAAGAGTGTCAAACTATTAAAAATTAGAAGATATACAGAAGATTAACTCTGGGGCTGGAGATGTAGTTTAGATGGTACAGTGCAGGCCTAACATGCAGGAAGCCCTGGGTTTGATCCTGAGTATGGTGTAAAACTGGGTATGCCTACAATCCTAGCACTAGGATGGAGAGGTAGGAAGACCAGAAGTTCAAGGTCTTTGGCTACTCCCTGTTGTTATATAAGAATAAAGGAATAGAGTTGAAAACCCTGATATTAACCCACACACCTACAAACACCTGATAAAGGGTATTTTTAATTTAAAAATATCCTGACAAAGGGTATTTTTTGAAATACCCTTGAATTAATTGGTACAGGAGACCGCTTCCTGAACATTACACCAGTAGCACAGACACTGAGGTCAACAATTAATAAATGGGACCTCCTGAAACTGAGAAGCTTCTGTAAGGCAAAGGACACAGTCAGCAAGACAAAATGGCAGTCCACAGAATGGGAAAAGATATTCACCAACCCCACATCTGATAGAGGGCTGATCTCCAAAATATACAAAGAACTCAAGAAGCTAGTTTCCAAAACATCAAATAATCCAATTAAAAAGTGGCATACAGAACTAAATAGACAATTATCAATAGAGGATATCAATAGAGGAATCTAAAATGGCTGAAAGACACGTAAGAAAGTGTTCAACATCCTTAGCCATCAGGGAAATGCAAATCAAAACAACTCTGAGATACCATCTTACTCCTGTCAGAATGGCCTAAATCAAAATCACCAATGACAGTTCATGCTGGAGAGGATGTGGAGAAAGGGGAACACTTCTCGACTGCTGGTGGGAGTGCCAATGGGTACAGCCACTTTGGAAATCAGTATGGCGACTCCTCAAGAAAATGGGAATCACTCTACCACAAGATCCAGCAATTCCACTCTTAGGCATATACCCAAAAGAAGCACATTCATATAACAAGGACATCTGTTCAACGATGTTCATAGCAGCACTATTTGTAATAGCCAGAAACTGGAAGCAACCTAGATTCCCCTCAACTGAAGAATGGATAGAGAAAATGTGTTACATTTACACACTGGAGTACTACTCAGCAGAAAAAAACAATGGAATCTTGAAATTTGCAGGAAAATGGATGGAACTAGAAGAAACCATTCTGATCGAGGTAACCCAATCACAAAAAGACAAACATGATATGTACTCACTCATATGCAGATTTTACACATAGAGTAAAGGATTACCAGCCTACAATCCACACTGCCAAAGAAGCTAATAAACAAGGAGGACCCTAAGAGAGACATACATGATCCCCTGGAGAAGGGGAAAGGGTCAAGATCTGCTGAGCAAATTGGGAGCACGGGAAGAGGGGGAGGGAGCTAGAAGAATGAGAAGGGGAGAAGAGGAGGGTTGCAGAGGACATGAGGGAGCTGAAAGGTTGAGTCAGGGGAAGAATAGATGATAACAAGAATGGAGATATCATATTAGAGGGAGACATTTTTGGTTTACAGAGAAATCAGGCAATAGGGAAATGTCTGGAGATCTACAAAGATGACACCAGCTAACAATCTAAGCAACAGAGGAGAGGCTACCTTAAATGTCCTCCCCTGATAATGAGATTGATGACTAACTTATATGCCATCCTATAGCCTTCATCCAGCAGCTGGTGGAAGTAGAAGCAGACACCCACAACTAATCACCGAACTGAACTGAAACCCAGATGCAGAGAAGGACGAGTGAAGAGCACAGGGTTCCAGACCAGGCTGGTGACACCCACAGAAACAGCTGACCTGAACATCCAGGAAATCTTGCTCCCCAGACTGATAGCTGGGATACCAGCATGGGACTGATCCAGACCCCAGGAACATGGGTTTCTGTGATGAAACCTCAGAAATCTATGGGACCTCCTGTAGAAGTTCAGTATTTATCCCTAGTATAGGTGTGGCCTTTGGGAGCCCATTCCATATAGAGGAATACTCCCTGAGCCAAGACACACGGGGGTGGGCCTAGGCCCTATCCCAAAGGATACAACAGACTCTGATGACACCCTATGGAAGGCCTCACCATCCAGGGGGAGCAGAAAGGATATGTGATAGATAGGGTTTTAGTTGGGGTGGTTGTGGTAGGGGAGGACAGGGGGAAGAGGGGAACTGGGATTGTCATGTAAATCAATCCTGTTTTTAATTCAAATAAAAAAAAGTTGAAAAAAAGACACAGATCGAATAATATATTTTTGTTTACAAAATATATGAAATATGCCCAGCTTTAAAAAAATAGTAAAAACCAATACTTAAAAACCTAGGGGAAGAGATTGAATGCATTCTGTATGGTAAGTACTGAGCTGAACTCCTAGAATTCAGCTGTAGAGGAGAGGGTGATGAGCAAAGTTGTCAAAATCATGGCAGGGAAACTCTCAGAAACAGCTGACCTGAGCAAGTGGGAACTCATGGACCCCAGTCTGTCAGCTGGGGAACTAGCATAAGACGGAGCCAGGCCTCCTGATTGTGGGTGTCAGTTGGGAGCCCTATGCTGTCTATAGGGCCTTTGACAGTGGAACTAGTATTTATCCCAAGTGCACAAATGGTGTTTGTGAACCCATTTTCTATGGAAGGATACTCTCTCAGCCTATACACTAGAGAGGGTCTTGGTCCTGCCCCCAAAAGATGTGACTTTGATGCTGCCTTGTTGGAGCCCTACACACCCTGGGCAGTGTTTGGTGAGTGTGATGGGGAGTTAGTTGGGGTCATGGGAGGATGGGAGGGAGAGGGAACTGAGATTGATATTTAAAATAAGATTGTTTTTAATTTAAACAAAAATTGATGTATTAAAGAAAACCTAGGGGACATGAGTTTGAGAAGAACCAGACATATTCTATATGCAAGTGAATTTGTTGAGGAATAAATAAAATACAGTGAAAATTTCAAAAAAAATGAATAAAGGAAGAAAGGGAGAGGAGTGGGGATCGAAGGAGGAAAGTGGTGGATAAGGCTGAGATGAACCAAGATATTGAAGAAAAGTTCTGAGTAGGAAGGGATGAAGACCATGGGGCCATGGAATAGAAGCTAGAGTGAGGCTCCAGGGCCAGCAGGGAGTGTTCCACAATATGACAGGATGGTCCCCAGTGCCTGATAAGTCCATAGAGGAAAAAAAGCAAGTGTGTGAGTGCACAGTAGGCCTTCTATAATTATCCGCTGAATGGACAAATGACTAGTATGAGATGGAGAAAATCTGATGTGTCTTTAAAAAAAATACCCAAAACCTAGAATAGGGATGCCAGAAATAGAATCCCCCAAAGTACAAGATGTTTTCCCCTAGCTTTTGAAAGTGTTTCTCCCCGCTGTGTGGTTTTAATGCTGGAAGGCATCAAAAGTGCTGCAAAATTAATGCAGAATTAATATTTTATCAGAAAACTTTCATTTCCTTCAATATGTGCTTTGAAATGTGTACTCGCTTTAATGTTATCGTTAATGTCCTCATGTTCATGAATTCTAGAAATAAAAAAAGATACAAGTTAGGGCCCAGCTTACTTCAGGCAAGACTTCCTCAGAAAAACACTCGGACAGGGACACCACTGAAACCATTCTGCTTCTCATGGACGTTATCTTATACCCCACACTTCAGAAATAAAAATGCAAAACAAAATTCTCAACCAGTGATGGCTGCCAACTTCCTCAGTGTTGCCCCCTTTCCTTCCCATGTGAGAGAAAGCTACCAGGCTGCTGCTCAGATGACCCCAATAACCTTTGCTAGGACTGGATCGATACAGTTATTTCTCCTCCTCCATATTGATTTCAAAACAAAACCAACCAACCAACCAAAAAAAAAAAAAAAAAAAAAAAACCCTCCTGTTTGTAAAAGGAAATGGCAGGTGGGAACTACTGACAGTCAAGCTGGCTGTTATATGAGTTAGGTTAATTTTAAAAGATTTTGAGTTCAATGCACAGTACTGACGTGGATTGTCTTCAAAAGAGATTTTTGAAGAGAGTTGTTGTTCCATGGACAGCAATGGGGGGTCCTAAGAGAAGACTGGTCCTGGCAAGTGAAGGGGATTTGGGAATTTCTTGTTTTTACACATTTGTGTGGGCTTCCCATACCTTGTGACCTAGCCCCCTTGCTGGGAGTCATGGAGGAAGGAAGGAAGGCAGGAAGAAAATAAAGTTAGGATTCACAGTTGCTGTGGCTATGAATAACAGGAGCCTGGACTTGCTTGAATCCACCTGGGGATACTGCCAGCCACAGCAGTTAAATTGATCTTTGCAATTATGTACTAAAAAGAGAGGTGGGGCTGTGGGGGAGGCATGGCCTGCTTCTTGAGAAAAAGAGAGTGTGTGTGCGAGCAATTGGAACATCTGCACTCTAACAGTGACTTCAAGAGAGTTGCCTATCTTTAGAGCTCTACTTCTTCATCAGTAAAATAGGGCGGGGCGGGGGCGGTTAAGTCATGGCACCAGGCTCTGAGTGCCCAGGGAATAGGAGTCTGGGATGCCTTTCCTGTGAAATCCGTTTGCTGGTAATCAGAGTTTCTTGCTGTGATTAAAGTTCCTGAGATGCTCATCCCCGAGCAGAGTAGGGATGTGTCCTCCAGGAAGGCTCTCTTGTGCCTCAGGCAAGTTTTCTGCAAGGGGACTATAAGCCCTGTGTCTAATTATCTTTCTCTCTGGTCACCTAGATTTCTAGGCACTTGTCCCAGATTTTCAGTGCATGGAGGTGCCCCTTCTCCCTTCTCCTCCGACTCCCTCTCTAGTTGAAACTCAAAAAGTAAAGTGAAATTGCCCAAGCAACTAGGACATTTTGGTGACAGGCCTCAGGTGATAGACAATTCACACATTTATGTCCTGTTGATACCAAAAGGGAAAGGAGTGTAGTGAGACTCTTTTCCACGTCACTGAAGAGACATTTCCTGGAAGGTGCCACTGTCCTTTGCATATCTTGTGAGCAATGTTGTAGGACCACAGTTCAGCAGTGCGAGTACTTAAAGACAATAAAATGTAAACATTAAGACCCAAGGTATGGGTGTTGGGAGAGAATGGTTTGAATATAGTAGTCTGGTGAGAAAAAAAAAGTTTGGTGAAACAGTATAACATCGGCCAGTGGTTTTTCTGCCATAAACAACTTTTCCAGATGGAAGGTACTGCTGCCTCTTGATGGACTCCCAGCTGGATTTTCTAACGCCTGCAGGAGGGATACCTATCCAGGCCACAGAATACAAATGGTTATGGATAATATGTGAATATGTATTTTCCAAATTACAGTCCCTTCATCAGGACTGCCAGACTGAAGGGGACTTCTCAACTCTGTTCCTGAAGTTTGTCTATTTAAAGACCCTTCCCTGCTGATGCTCCCATTGTCCCTACCAGAAATGAATTTATAATACATGTCACTTTTAGAAAGCAGGAGGATGTCGGGTTAAAACTGGGGAGGGAAGTGTTCAGGATTGCTGTTTTCCCCCAATCACCCAAGGTTGCCTCAGGTGGAGCTTCTGACAGCTGGACAGGTGAGGGGAGCTCCTACCCTGTGAATAGCTGGAGGGGAGCGCTAATGAGGAGCAGAAGGCTGCTAGAGAGAGGGTTGACAGAGGGATGAGGTCACCTCATTCTTCTCTGCTGAAATGGGAACACTTCTGTCTTGTTATTTTGTTTTCTCTCTTTTTTTCTGTTATAAACTATCAACTCCCCCTGAGAAAGGCTTACCTGCCTGAGAGATTCTTACACTTTCATTATGTGTTACTTCATGTATTTTGAGAGTGGCATATGCTCTGAAGAAATTTAGAAACCACAGAGGATTTACACCAGGGGACTAGAAAGATGCAGCCATACCATCACAAAGATTATCATCGCTAACATTTTATTCTTCAGATTCTGATTTTCTTCTTCTAGAGACCTTTATGCTTAATATTATACAATATGGTCTTTGATCAAGAAACAGACTTTTCTTTGGACATGTGTATTACCTGAAGTAAACATGGTGAAGGAATGTGAAGACGTTGCTGTTCTCACTGTAATACCACTGTCCAGGGGGCTTCAATCCCTCCCAAAGGCCACCAGGACTGTCCCTCTCCATTCCACATCTGCTCTACCCCCACTCACCTCCAAAATCCATGGTTGGGGATTCCAATGCTTTAAAACAAAAAGGAGGGAAGACAATCTTCCGTGTGATTCATTGCAGCTGGCTCGATGCACTGGTTAAGATGGTCCCTTGATGGAAGGAGTTCAGAGATGGGATCTGAATGTCTCTCTCAGGGTATCTGGGAAGTTAAGTGGTAGTGGGAGGTGGCTAAAACTGCCTTCTGCAGTTTAGTCTAATGTGAGTGCAGGTGGCCTGATCTCCACTTGCTCACTTAGATCTTTTCAGTGACTGCCAATATCCAATCAATTTGACACAGAAAATGACAATCCTACCTGGATCAAGCTATTGTTCTTTACCAGCCAGATCCTAGAGCAAAGAAGTCAGTGACTGGAACCATAGGCATTGAACATCAAAAAAGAAAGTACTTGTAGTATTTTAGACACAACACAACACATTTCACCAGAATGGAAACGCCATAAGGATGAAGAATAAGCCATGACAAGCCTTTAGGAGTAGAGGATTTCCTCAAATACCTGTTCTTAATTGCAGGACAGCTCTCCCAGCTTATTTTCAGATTTTCTGATAATCTTCATCCATTTTACAAAGCATATATGTCAGACAATACAAAATTCAGTGATGCACTAGTTATAAGATTATGTGATCATTTTTAATGAGTTAAAATAATCCTTTGAACTGGGTGAAATCTAAATTAGAAATTTGATCTCTTCAGAAAAAAATCACTTCCTACATTTAGGAAGTGAAGAAGCTTCCTAGCCTTTCTTTGTGTGTGTAGTCAAAGTTACTCATTCTTTTAAAAATACAATGTTGTCTTATAGGCTATTGCTATTGTTCTTGGTTGCCACCCAGAGATGGAAGGTAAATCCTTATTGCTGAAGACACCATGCAATTCAGAAACAGAGCCCAGAAGTCCCTGAGCTATAACTGACACAAAAGCCTTCACTGTGAGGATTAGCTTTTGTAATAATGGAAGGAAGCTTCCAAAGGAGGAAGCAACCAGCACTCCTACCCAGCTATGTATGATGCCTATGAACCACAACAATGATGGGCATGGTAAGATGACCCTGAGGGTGCAATAGTGGTGCACATGCCTTTGCAATAACCAACACTCTCTGATTGGACTCAATTCTACAAGAGGGAAATTATGTCTGGTGTGGAAACCTAGCCAGTTACTACTCAGCACTAGTGAAGCCATGGATCTTGAAGAAGAACCTATAACCATTTGTTATTCTTTTGCTTAAATTAGAAAAAAAAAAGGCACAAGATGAGACATGAGAACAAGAGATACATTAACCACAGTTTATTACAGGCCGGCAGAGCAAGAGAGGAGAGACAGAGTAAGCGAGAGTAGAAGTGAAGTGAAGGGAGGAAGAGAGAAGAGGCAGAGAGGAGAGAGAGAGAGAGAGAGAGAGAGAGAGAGAGAGGTGGGGGAGTTGGAACTTTTATAGGTAAACCGTACATGCGCATTGAGGTTCCATGCATGCACAGAGTCCTCACGCAGGTCTGTAGTGCTTGACTAGTGGTGATGGCATAGCATGTCTCTGTGCGTGCCTGGCTCATCGTCAGAGCAGCCTGGTGTCCCTCCTAACACCATCACTTTACTGAATCAGTATAAATCCGTAACTGCACTCTGAATATTTGTCATTATACTACAGGTCAGTATAGTTCTTACCCCTCAGCAGGGAAACAGAGAGATACCATAACAAAAAGTCACTGCCAAGCAAAATGTTGAGCCGCGGAGCACAGTCCCAGTGGATACATCTACAAACTAAGTTCAGCACCTAAAGCTCAGGGAGCACTGTGAAGTGGGGGCCGAAAGATTGTAAAAGCCAGATGATCGGGGAGTTTGCTGTGAGATTGTGTCTCCTAGAAATGTCAGAAGTTATACTCCCAAAGTCTCCCCAACATGATTGCCTAAGCAGGAGAAGAACAAGGACATCAATAGACCTAATAATATGTTCAGATGCAGGGAAGCCCAGGAGGCCTCAGCCCTATGCAAAGAACTACAGGCAACTAAGGAATGCTGAGATTGGGAGAAACAGTCTTCCTGAGGAAGAGGACACAAATTGGTCATCCAATACCAAATGGTCAGCCCTGAAAACATAGATACAAGTAACACTATACAGACTGAGCAGACTGTATTTAGGAATATATATGTATATGCATGTAACAGCAATTAATTTTTAAAAAGGGCAAAAATTTGAAAAAAGAGAGCAAGGAAGAGTATTGTGAAGGTTTGGAGGGCTGAAAGGGAAGAGAGAAATGAATAATTATATAATAATCTCAAAAAGTAAAAGAAGTAATAAATAGATAAAAAAAAGTTGACTTATACTCTGGATTATTTGTCAAGTCATTGCATAATAAAAATTAACAATAAGCTAAAATATAACATTTAACTTAATTGCTATAACTACATTTTTCCTGATTTGTTTTGTGCAAGAATAAACCCTTTGAGATGTTTATCTTTCACCAGAGTTTTTTTTAAAAAAGCATAATTTACAGCCAATTGATATTTTCCAACAACGAAAGCAAATGCCAATACCCAAAATCAAATTTCATTTGAAGCTCTGTAACAGTTTGGGGAGAAGATAGAAGGTATTGAGTTTTACTCAAATACTTCATTTTATATTTAATAATGAGATAATAAATGTTGTCAGAGCTTTTTGAAATCATTGGTAATTTAAGTTAGGGAAATGAAGTTTTGGGAATGGGATGGTAAATTTTATCTGGGAAGAAAAAAATAACCCAAACAGATAAGAATAGATAATTTTGAAAACAGTGAATAATGAAAATAAGTTTACTTTAGAAGACATAAATTTTCAGCAATTCAGGCAACATAATTCTTTGACAGCAATGCTTCATGATGTCCTACAATAGCTATTTTCTCCCCTGGTGCTATGGATCAATCTTGGGCACTATATACAGTAAGCAAGTGTTCTGCCAGTAAGTATACCCTAGTCATTATAACAGGTGCATGTGTGAGTGTGTGTGTGTGTGTGTGTGTGTGTGTGTGTGTCCTTTTATTGAAAATAGTTTTTTCTCATGTCCAGATTATGGTTTTCCCTCGCTCTGCTTCTCCCAGTTCCTCTCCTCCTCCCTTCCCATCCAGATATACCTACTTTCTGTCTCTCATTAGAAAACAAGCAGGCTTCTAAGGGATAATGATAAAACAAGATAAAATATAATAAGATAAAACAAAAACTAACACGTCTGAATAGGACAAAAAAGCAAACAGAAGGAAACGTTTCAAAAGAGAAGGCACAAGAAGCAGATATCAATACAGAGCCCACTCGTTTGCACACCCAGGAATCCCATAAAAACACTAAGCTGGAAGTCACAGTGTGTGTGTGTGTGTGTGTGTGTGTGTGTGTGTGTGTGTGTGTATATATAGGACATAATAGGATAAAAAGAGAGAATAAACAATATAAACAAAGTAAAATAAAAATAAAGGAAAAATAAAACATAAGATAGAATTTTTGAAAAGGAAAAAAGCCCAGACATGATATTATGAGACAAGAAACCTCCAAAGATGCCACTGGGTTCATTTTATGTTGGCCATATACTCCTTGGCATGCAGATATCCTTAAGAGCAGTTTGTTTTCCCAGTGAGACACCCTTTGAAAAACCTAAATTTGAGTAAAGCATAGTATCATAATGAGCTATTTTATTGTTACTTTTTGCTGCTGTTGTATGTTTGCTCTTGTCTTTGTGTTTAGATCAGTATTTGCTTTACCCTAAGTGTCTGGGTTATCTAGTCTCAGGTTCTTGTCACCCAAGCAGTGTCAGTGTCAGTATGGGTCCCATTTCATAAAACAGGTATTAAGTCAAATCAAATATTGGTGGTTTACTCACACAAACTTTGTGCTACCGTTGCACTAGCATATCTTGCAGGCAGGATACCATTGTAGATCAAAGAATTTGTGACTGGGTTGATGCTTACATTTCTCTTTTAGTAGCATGCAGAGTACCTTCCAGTACCAAAGGCACTAAAACATAGTGGAAGAGGCTCTATGTAGGCAACAACTTGGCTTCTCCATGTCCAATGAGTTAGGTAGGTGCTGTCTTCCTTCAGCAATGGGGCCTTGCTGTCAGCTTATGGAAAATAACCTATAGTCTTGGCAAAGGCCTAGGTTATTTGGGGGTTCTTTTGGGAATCCTTTGGCTAACAACTCACTTAGATACAACCCACACCTAGTATTCAAAGCTTCATTTGGTGAAGAGATGTTCAGTTCGGGTTCTGTCACTTTCATTATTTGGTGATTTCATTTAAATAGTTCTCATATGTGTATATATTTTAAGAAGCTTACACTGTATTAGGATTCCATACTACCTCTCAAATGCGCCCTAATTCTAGCTGTCTATATGTTCCTATATTCTCTGCCTCTTCTGTTTCCCTCCCAACTTGCTCCTCTTGTTCCAATCAACCCTACTCATCTATAACTATCCCTTTTCTATGAAGATCTATCTGTTCCCTTCCTCCCCTAGTCCCTTACTCCATATCTAACCTCTGTGGATCTATGGATTGTAGTGTAGCTTGGTTATCATTAACTTAACAGCTAATATACAATTAAAAGTGAATATAGTTTCTGGGTCTAGATTACCTTACTCTAGATGATTTTTTCTAGTCCCATCCATTTATCTGTGAATGCCATTGGTTGTAACTGAGTAATATTACAATGTGTAAATGTACCACATTTTCTTTATCCACTTTTCTCTTGAGGGACCTCTAGGCTGTTTCCAGTTTCTGGCTATTATGAACAGAGCAGCAATGATCATGGTTGATCAAGTGTCTTTGTAGTGGGGTGAAGCATCCTTTGGGTATATACCAAAAGAGGTGTAACAGAATTGTGAGGTAGACCTATTCCCATCTTCCTGAGGAACCACCACACTGTTTATCATAATGGCTGTATGAGTTTGCACTCCCACCAGCAGTAGGTGAGTGTTCCCTTTACTCCACACCTTTGCCCAAATAATATGTCACTGGGTTTATTGATATTAGCCATTCTGACTGGTGTAAGATGAAATCCCAAAGTAGTTTTGATTTGTATTTTCCTGATGACTAAGGATATTGAAGGTTTCTTTAAGTGTTTCTCAGCCAATTGTTTCTTCTTTTGAGAATTTTATGTTTAAAGCTATACCCATTTTTAAATTTGGTTACTTGTTTTCTTGATGTCTAGGTTTTCAAGTTCTTTGCATATTTTGGTTATTATCCCTCTATCAAAAGTGTAGTTGGTAAAATTCTTTCTGCATTCTGTAGGCAGTTGCTCTGTCTGAATGACAGTGTCCTTTGCCTTATGGAAGCTTTTCTGCTTCTTGAGGTCCCATTTATTGAATATTGATATTAGTGTCTGTGCTGATAGTGTCCTATTCAGAAGTCTTTTCCTGAACCAATGAGTTCAAGGATATTCCCACTTTCTCTTTTGTTAGGTGAAATAAGTATCATTTTATGTTGAGATCTTTGATCCATTTGGAGTTGAGTTTTGTGCAGGGTGATAAATATGGATCTATTTGGATTCTTCTACATGCAACTGTCCAGTTTGAACAGCAACACTTGTTGAAGATGTTGTCTTTTTCCAGAATATATTTCTGTCTCCATTATGAAAAATCAAGTATTCATAGGTATGTGGATTTATGCCTGTGTCTTCAATTCAGTTCTATTGATCAATGTGGCTGTTTTTATGCCAATAACATCCTGTTATTATTACCATAGCTCTGTAGTACAATTTGAGGTCAAGGATGGTGATAGCTCCAACAGTTCTTTGGTTATTCGGGATTGCTTTAGGCATTATTCTAATTGGTGTGTCCTTAAATGTTACTTTATTTTTTCCCTTGAAGGCTTTAATATTCTTTCTTTGTTCTCTACATCTAGTGTTCTGATTATTATGTGCCAAGGGGAATTTCTTTTCTGGTCCAGTCTATTTTGTGTTCTGTATGCTTCTTGTACCTTGATCGGCATCTCCTTTAGGTTAGGAAAAATTTCTTGTATGATTTTATGAAAAAAATTTTAAACCTGCATTTATTCTCCTTTGTCTAATCCTATTTTCTTAAATTTAGTCTTTTCATGATGTCCCAGATGTTATTTTTTTATTTAATGCTTTATCTGACTGAGGTATCCATTTTTTTCTATCATTTCTTCAATGCCTGAGATCCTCTCTTCCATCTCTTGTATTCTGTTGGTGAGGCTTCCCTCTGAGATTCCTGCTCAATTCTTAATTTTTTCATTTCCAGATTTCCCTCAGTTTGGGTTTTCTTTATTGACTCTATTTCCACTTCCAGGTCTTGAGCTTTTTATTCATTTCCTTCTATTCTTTGTGCTTTCATAGATTTCTTTAAGGGACTTATTCATTCCCTCTTTAAGGACCTCTATCAGTCCCTCTTTAAGGACTATTTTAAGATGTTTGTCTTGTGCTCAATTAATTGTGTTGCAGCTCTCAGGGCTTTCTGGCATAGGGTTGCTGGGCTCTAGTGGAGACATTTTGTCCTGGCTGTTATTGATTGTTTTAATGCTGACATCTAGGCATCTAGGTTTGGGAAATTTATAATTCTAAATGCTGATATCTGGTCTTATCTTTGTTGCTGTGTGTTTTATTCCTTAATTTCTGATGCTCGCTCTGGGTTCTTAAGAGAGTATGGTGGCTGTGTGGCCAAGTAGGGAATTCTTCTGGGATCCTGATAGGTGTGGCCTCTGGGTAAAATGTGTTTCTAGATACTGGGAGTTGAACTTGGGAGTGGGGGCTAAGAGGGCCCACAGGAGAGTGGCGAGCAGGGTATTTGTCAAATAGGGACAAGACTGAGGATAAGCCACAGCAGATATTCTTCTACAGAACCAGGGCTGAGACTGGAGGTTTGGGTTTGGAAGAGAGAAGGAAGAGGTGAAGACCTGCAGTTTGCCTACCTGCTTCCCTGGCTGGCATGGAGAGTATGTTCCCAGGGAATCCTAAAATAGATCTTAATATATATGAAACAAATAATGGAGAAAACAAGAAATTTCTTAGTAAGAGAATTGAAAAGAAAATGTACACAATGTCCGAGCAGCAGACAACAGTGAGGATCTAGGATCCATGAGTGCATGGGTACATGAGAGGGCTAACTGTGGCTATGCAGTACATTGAGGAGGAATGCAATGGAACTGTGGTGTGCTCAGCAGAAGAGAACCTGAGAAGCAGGGGGCAGGGTAGGGTTCTCTGGGGCAGCTAGGGCTTCCTCTTAGAGCCTCCCAGGGTGAAGGAACAGCTGGCATTCTGTTTCTACAGGAATACGACCAAAGCACCACTAGACCAGCAGACTTGCTCTCCTGATTCTGTCACCTCTCCCCCACACAACTGCTCTGATTCTGCAGTTACCTTGCAAGGGTCTTGAATATCTCATATGATTGTACAAGAATCCAGGCCGCCACTGTCACCCACACAGCTGCTCATCTCAGAAGTGTTGGTATCTGAAGTGGTCTTGTACAAGGTGGTCTATAGAACATAGGCAAGTGGAGGGAGCGTACACACAGAGAGAACAATCTGAATAGATACTAAAAGGAAGAGATGGTGTGTGTGTGTGGCAGGGGGGGGGGTCCCTCGGAGAGAAGTTCATGGGCATATAACCAAGTATGATTAAAGACCACAGGCAAAAATATAGTGACAGGAAAGTCAGACATGGTAGAAATTAAAAAGATAGCAGAGAGAGGAAAGGTAAATGGTGCTGTAACACACACACACACACACACACACACACACACACACACACACACACACAATCATCCTAAAACAATGTCAACACACACCTCTAACTTCTGTAAGTTGCACTTGAATTCTAACCTCAAGGTCTAGAAACTTGTATTTTAGGCCTACTTCAAACACTAATTGGCTCTACTCCTGGAACAACAACAAAAAACAAAAAACAAACAAACAAACAAAAAAAACCAGCCATTGCTTCTTTAAAGGGCTCTTTACAAATTGTAAGTGAAAACAAAGAAACCCTCAGTAAATGTGGGAAACAGCAAGGTGCAAATGACCACCACAGTGCTGCCACCATGGCTTTGAAGGATCTGGCCCCACTAATGTCAATCAACAAAGTGAGATAAGAGGGCCCAAACTCCTACGGAAGGAGGCTTTATGATACCAGGGCAGTTATTAGTTTAAATCCTTAAGCAATGAAGCTGCTATGTAAATCCAAGAGCAATGACCAATTTTCATACTATGTAGGTTTTTTCCTTTGTTTGGGTGTTTTGTTTTCTGAGATGGGGTCTTCCTCTGTGCCAAGACTAGCCTGGAACTCATTGTCAGTATTCAGACCTCTGTACTGGCTTGATCTTGGGGTTCTGATAGGATACGCCCTCAGCGGCAGCCACTAAGAGCAGCACCTGAACATTCACTATGATCCCTTTTAGAAGGACCCTGCCCATCTCCCCCCACATGCCTGAGCCTCTCTGCTTCTCTGCCTGCCTCTCTTTCTCCCCACCTCCTCTGCCTCTCTTTTCTTTTTTGTGGCTCCTATTCCCAGAGATGGAAGACCCTCCTCTCCCCTCTCCCTTTCCCTAGCCCCCCCAAAATAATAATAATTACAATGAACTCAACCCCCCCTTAAATATGTAAGGAATATGAACAAGATTCCATTTGAAATCAAGTTCTTATAAACTGTTTAGTAACAGAATTGAAGATGAGCTTGTTCACATTTTCTTGTTCAACAGGTGTAGTGGTGGTCAGCTATTATAAAGTCTCTCCACTTTATGATCTGAGCAATCTTCAAGAAGAAGTTATGGTTGAGGCAAAAAAGTCACAAAAAACTAATGATTTACTAATAGTGGCTGCCAACAACTTCTCACCTTCAATGACAGATAACATATTGAGGACTCAGCAGCAGCAACTCTAATGGTTGCCACTGATTGCCACTGAAATACTGTTCAAAAGCATCACTATTCATAATCACTGCTGAGATCAGAAATTGTACGACCTTTAGCATATCACTTTCTTGGGACTTGTGAGTGCCTAACTTTCCAAGAACTGGATTCTGCACCCTGGAGATGCTACCCTGAAAGGGTGTTGGTAGATATGTATCTACCTTTAAAGGCAAGGGCAGCAGTGCTAGCTTTCTTCAAAGAAAACAGTCTTGCAAAATGAAGAATTGAAGCTGGATTCCAAATGCCTGTAATGACCTGGATTATCTCTGATGGCCCTTCTGGAAGTCAGGGATGTGTCCATCATGCAAGCGTCATTTACCGAGCCCCACTCCATACGGAGCACCAAACTTCTCTAGAACAAGCATCATGTGAGCCCTGGCTTGGTGACATTCTTATTTCCATTCTCTTCTTTCTAAACATGTTTCTTCCTTGGGACCACCTAATACTTGCAAACAAGAGTTTAATGTCCAAACTGAGAGGCAACAGGCCCCGGGGCTCACCAAGTGCTCTACTGTTTCTAGCGATGCTGAGAAAAAAAAAGCCCTTTTAAAAGCCTGGATGATGTGCTGATCTGCCCTCAAGGATCCAGGAAGGTTAACCTTTAGCTCTGTTGGAAGATTCTTTCCAGTCAAACACAATTCCAACTGTATGGCAAGTAGTGAAATATTTCAACTTAATCCAATCAGTTTTAATTTGCAAAATGGAACAATGACTGTATTGTGTGTAGTGAACAATTTCCACTGCAAACTGAAATTTCATTTCACGGCATCTGAAGCCAGTTGTAAAATCTAACATGGTGCATATAACCACATCAGATAGGTCGTTAACTTACATTGTTAATTTAACTGTGCAGGGAGCAACTCTGGACTGCTCAGAGGCAATCCCACCAACTGCCACTGCTTATACAGAGCCTCTCCAGGAGTACTGTGACCCTGAGACCAGCCCCCAGTGTTCACAGTACCTTTGGCATGACATTCACAGGGTGATTCCACAGGGAGACTGTCATCTTTCAGCAACCCTGGAGATAACTGGGCACTCTGACTACCTTTGTCATTTGGCAGGAGAGAAGTCCCATCCTTAGAGATTCGAGGGGGCTTGTTCACATCGCAAACATCTTTGGGGAGAGCAGGGATTCTGTGTGCTGTTTAAGCCGCAAATTGACTAGGCTGACATTCAGAGATACTGTGTGAATACCCAAACCTTTCCCAGACTTTCCTGATCACAGAGGCTAGATTTTGAGGCTGCAGATCATTAGAAACCTGTGTGTTCTTGTTTAGTGACTGTTAATTGGTACTTCTCATGAGCCTGGCAGCGTTCCGTATGCTGGAAACAGGCAAGTGAATAAGTAGGAACATTATGTCAAAAATGATGTATTGATTAAGTGGGATTGCAATGGGCACTATGAAGGAGAAAAATGTGCACAAAAACTGCCAATTGGGACCTGACTTCATCTTCAGTTCTAGGCGGCTTTCCTGAGGAGGTAACATAAAATGCATGCTTAAGGGGAGGGAAACAGGATGCTGAAGTACTAGAGTGAACCATTTCGGAAGCAGAGGTGGGCTCCTGGAGTGAAGGCTCTGGGGCTAACAGGAAGGGCTTGTTCCCTGTAGGAGAGGATGCTAGCTCAGCCTTGATGGTACAAGTGGGAGAGGGTGGCATGAATATGGATGACAGGCATTTAGAAGGTGGAAGTGACAGATCAGATTGTGCTGATCAATTGGAGGTAGGCAGTGGGAGCCAAGGAGCCTCAACGATCCCTCCCTGCCCTGTGCTGGCAGCTGTAGGATGAAGTCAAGCTTAGGATTCTAGTAAGGATTTGTGCAAGCAGTGTGGCAAATCACAAATCTTTCATTCAGAACATGGAAGTTGAAGTCCTGTGGGACACTGGTTTGCCTACTGGGGACGCCCAATGTTGGTAGGTGATTTTCGGAAGATTTACCAAAGTGATAGGGACAGAACCAGGTCTGGGGAACCTAAAGCATTTGGAGGCTTCTAAATGAGTCTTTGGGGGACTAATTTTAAAATACCTCATTTTTACTTCAGTTTTTATATATCCTTTTATTAAAGTAAGAACACATTTTCTAAGATCTACGAATTTACAAAATGTTGTAAGACTTCTCTGTTGTCACCTTTCATTTCCATATCTACTCCTGGAGTGGGGGAACATCGTAAAATGGTTCAAGGTGTCCTCCCTATGGCCCAGGTGTTCCAAGGAATGTTTTCATGGCTCAGAAGACGTGCAGTGAAACTGGCTGGACACAAAGGAGGGCAGGAAAACTTTCACCCGCATCCAGGCTCATCCATTTGTCATCTTCCCTTTCTTCAAGGCTCAGGGGATGTTTGTGGTTAGAGAAACAAAGCTTTCTTGTGTGTAGGTCTCAGGGAGCCTTAACTGCCTCTGCTTTGGCTCTACATAAAGACTCTGTTCTGGGAAGGACTTTTGAACAGAGTGGAACATTTTTTTCTGTGTCCTAGCATCCCTGAACCTCTTGCTGTTGTTTCCCTTGCTGCCCCCAATAGCTCCTGGACTGTTTTGTGATCCCGGTGGTGATTTTGCTCTCCTGGTTCTTCCTGCTGATCCGGTACAAGGCTGTGCATTTCATCGGCATCGTGGTCTGCATCCTGGGCATGGGCTGCATGGTGGGAGCAGACGTGCTCGTGGGAAGGCACCAGGGAGCAGGTGAGTGCCGGGTGGTCACCAAGTCACTCATCTCTTTGAGGGGATCTCAGGGAAACCTACAATGTCTATGGTTGGACACAGGACTCCTAGGAACTGGGTTCTTCCTGTGGCAGAGTTCATGATCATGTTTTTGCCCCGTACCCAAAATAGTAGCACTTCTAAGGTCCTTGATGTTCATGTCCTGGGTGAATGTAAGATGTAAAATTCAGAGACATTTGCATAATTTTTAAAAGTGAGGTCACCATCTAGGAGACAGAAGCTTTGAAGGTCAGAGCTGCTGGCCTGGAATAGCCAGTTAAAAGTAGTGTTAACAAGTCGATCAGCAACTCAGCCACAAAACCTTCCTCACTCTTCCTCACCCAGCCCCAGCTCTGCCAGGACAGAGAAACACTAAACTCCATAACTACTGGGCAATGGTTGGTTTATAGGCCAGAGAATGGGTATTTGCAATCTGAAGACCAGAGTAGGATGCATCATTTCCAGAGGCTAGGTGCCAACTCATGCATGTTTTTTTTTTTTTCACTTGTCTTGATGGGAGGAGTTGTTACATTGATCAAAACTTAGAGACTAACATGATAGAGGTTTGTGATTAAGTCAGCAGATTCCTCTGAATCTTCCCAGGGAACCCTGATCCTAGTGGATTCTCAAAGGACTTTCTCAATAGGTTTCAATTCTTGGAATACAGAAAGAGTTTTAGAAGAGACAAAAAATGACACAGGCACCCCCTTCACTGTCATCAGAAGGGGAGCAGAAAGTGCTCACCTTCTAAAGTTCATGAAATTGCTTTTTCTTTTAAAAAGTTAGATAACGAAGACTCAAAATTGGGTCAGTTTGCTTTATGAGACAAGGCTATATGAGATATCTGAAATGGTGTCACTTATATTGCATTATAGAAGTTTGTAGCAAACAATAACTACCTTCTTCAGCCCCCTTTATATTTGACATGACAGAACATCAAGTTCTGGGAAAGCCAAGCAAATTGTCCAAGATCATAGTGCTGAAATGAGAGGATAGACTCCTGGGCTCCCAACCTTTAGAGCAGGTTTTCTTCCTTCCACATGGCTAACAGTTAAAGCTACAACACAGAATACAGAGACGTCCTCAGTCTCTTGGACCTGCAGCCAGAAGGTTATGAATCCCTATCTCAGCAGATGGCTTAGAATTATATACCCACCTTCTCACCAGTTCTCTCTTGTGAAACACTTGTTCCATGGACCATTGAATGACAGTGTGTCATAGGTCTGACTGTGTGCTTCATCCACACTCAGTGGTCTTGATAGGAATCTCTTCCGAACTCAATAGATAGTATTCTGTCTGATATAATGTCACAGTTTGGCTACAGTTTCTAAGCTGTTTTGGTACTGTATAAGCACAGATGAAACTGAAGTATATACCCTTATTTAGAGAAAATTTGGCTGTTGACCCCAGCTGTTCATGCTAATCATCCTCTTACTCCATAGTCAATCAAGATAGTTGTTCCGATAACTCAGAGTATTTTGGACTCCAATAGTAAGCTAACTTTGAAATGATTTCTTAGATTACATACACTAATTCTGTAAAAATGTTTTCTGGCCCTGAAGTGGTAGGAAAACAGTACTAAGAAAAAGACAACAAATCCATTTGAGAGCCTTTCCTTAAGCCGTCAAAATCTTGTTGTAATTGAAAGGAAGACACGACTAAAACATACTGAAGTGGTACAGCACTGTCCCTGTAGACCTGCTTGAGGCTCATAGCATTGCCTTTTGTGACATGCAAAGCTCCTTTGTTAACAGAATTAAATCTCATCACTGTAGAGCATGCTCTATGCTAGTGAAATGGTGCCCACACATATGGATCAATGCCTTAAGGCCAGCCCAAATATGAAATTCGGGGGCTCATTGACTACACATACTTTATCTCTATAAAATACTAAATTTGGCAGAAATCTCAACTATTATATAAGCTATTTTTAAAAACACATTGCTTTGGGAATCAATAGAATTTCAAAATTTGTATGCATGATTGCTAAAATTGTCTAACTTGTTTCTACCTTTACAGTACAGTGGGTTTAATTGCATTATTCAGCCAAGATCACCAGGCTTTTCTGTAATATTTTGGAGACTCACAAGAAGTTTAATGAATCATTGGACTCATATAAATTCTTACAATCATATTAAGAGCTTTTCAAAGGAAAAGAGAATGTCTGACTTCATTTTTTATTATATTGCTTAAGTCCTGTTTGCTCTGAGCTTAAGATTTTGACAGTTTTTAGCCCACATTGATTTTAGCCCACTCACAATTACTTCGGCCTCATTATAGTTAATTGTTTTCATTTTCTTTGTTGGCATGGTTCTTCTTCAGCACACCAGGAATTCTTCCTTGATTTAAGCCTGGGTGGAGGAACCTTCTCAGATAATATCAGGAATTGAATACAAAATACTAGTCCAGGCCCAGAATGAATGGTGCTGATGAAACTTGCCCATCATGTTTGTCTACTGCAGACAGGGGTCAAATGAAGGCACCCAAGCTCTTGGCATGAGAGACCTGACTTTGACACCCATGGAGTGCCTATCACAGGCACAGCTGGTCACCGACCATAAGAACTTTCTACACCATTAAGCTCTTCTAAAGTAGATTTCTTTTCCAAGTTGGTCAATAAAATCATTGGACCTAATATGTAAACTCTTTTGCCATTAGCTTCCCATCTGCATCACGGGCCTCTCTGAAAGACCATCTATGCCTTTGCTGATGTGAGTAGTGAGAGATACCTAGTAGATTGTGGGGATGTTAGAAATGGTGGAGCACGTGCATAAACATGACCCAGTAAATCCCCAGAGATACATCACCGTGACCTCTACTTTTCTAACTCGTGGATATAAATACTAAAGATGAAAGCTGTAAGAAGAGGACAAAAAATTAAAATCATGCCCTTTTATAAAATATTGCTTCTCCTAAAATAGCCTTTTTCTATTATATTTATTGCATCTTTTAGGTCATTTGTGATGATGTTAGTTACCCATGACAATAATTTATTATTAGCTATAACTTTGTATTTATTTCAAGGAAAAGAAAACACTTTTAACGAGCCCGACAGCTCAACAGAATCAAATATAAGTGACATTTTTGCTGAATATGCCGTGCTGCCAGGTATTTTCTTGCACATTTTATCCTAATAACTCTGAAAAATTCCCATGTTTCATCCTCAGAAATCAAGGTAAATTGGTGGCCTAGATGGAAAATCTTTACAGTTTTTTTTTATTCAACTCAATTTTTGTTTTTCTATAATTGCATCTTGTTTGAGAAATATGAAGGTGCTTTAAAATGGTTAATTAGAGTAAAGACTATCCTGGATTGTTCAGGATGGATGATTGCTCAGATGTGAGATTTTAAAGTTAGCACTGAGTGCCATGAAAACAAGACAGTTAGTTCTATATTTAAAACTCCAATGCATTTAAAGAGATGGATACATTTTCATCAAAGGAACTAGCAGTCCTCCAATACACCCAAATAATAAAACTCATTCTTGAACTAGTGGCAACTCATGCTTTTTGGATAACTTTTTCCTAGTACCACATATAACAAATATCTATCTTTAAAAGTTGTTTCTGGTGATTAAATAAAAATATAATATGGAAAACTAATTATTGAAAAACAATTATGAAATGGTTGACTAGAAACCATTATCAGTCTAGGCTGAAAAATGTCCCACCCATAGAGACAGAAAGTTATTCAAATAGAATGAAGATTAGCCCTTTAAAAACATCATTTGTGAACAAGTAGTGAGACGTGGTATGTTAAACATTTTCTACATACTATTTTATTCTTGCAATAATAACATTTAAGATAAAGAAAACAATGTAAAGGAAGACCCTGGTATTCATGACAGGTGTGATTTACCCAGATCTACCTGAATGGAAAACTATCAACATTCAAAGCATTGCCATATGAGAGGTCAAGACATTTCCAGTCAGATAATTAATTTTAACACTCTGGGAATTTAGAATGGTGTAGTACAGTGGAAGTATATAGCATCATGGTGGAACTATAGCTCCCTTCATGACATACAAGAAACAGAAAGAGACTAAGAGGAATGGACTGGGTGTCAATATCCACTTTAGGGCCAGGCTCCAAAAGACATCTTCTGTCTTCAGCTCTACCTCCTAGTAGTTTCCACTCCTTGTCAATAGCACCATATGCTGGGAACCAAGTCTTCACAAGAGGGCTTTCAGGAATATTTAAGTCCAAATGGTAGCCCATGCTATATGCATATACATCCACTTTAAATTAACTTAAAAACAGATGAATAGAATTACTGCTAATTCATAATAAACACTATGCAATATTTTGTCAAATGATAACTTTGAAAATATTTTTGAATCGGAAGTTGTATGCAATTATATTATTGTCAAAAATTATTGCCAACTAAATGAAGATTTAAAGCACTGATAACTGCATTTCCTTGGTAGGTTAGTCTGCAGGCTAGCCTATAACTGTAAAAAAGGGGTGGGTGGGACCTGCCCTTCCAGAGTACCTGACTGATTTCTAGCACTCACATTTGGCATCTTACAGCTGCTGTAACTCCAGCTACTGGTGATGTGACATCCATGTGTGCACATGGATAAAAAAAAAATCTTTTTTTTCAACTTTTTTTTATTTGAATTAGAAACAGGATTGTTTTATATGACAATCCCAGTTCCCTTCTCCCACCCGTCCTCCCCTAACCCCCCCAACTAAAACCTTATCTGTCACATATCTTTTGTGCTCCCCCTGGATGGTGAGGCCTTCCATAGGGTGTTATCAGAGTCTTTCGTATCCTTTGGGATAGGAACTAGGCCCATACCTGTTTGTCTTGGCTCAGAGAGTATTCCTCTATATGGAATAGGCTCCCAAAGTCCACACCTATGCTAGGGATAAATACTGGGCTTCTACAGGATGTCCCATAGACTTTTGAGGTTTCCTCACAGAAACCCATGTTCCTGGGGTCTGGACCAGTCCCATGCTGGTATTCCAGCTATCAGACTGGGGAGCAAGAGTTCCTGGATGTTCAGGTCAGCTGTTTCTGTGTGTTTCACCAGCCTGGTCTGGAGCTCTGTGCTCTTCACTGGTCCTTCTCTGCATCTGGGTTCCAGTTCAGTTCGGTGATTAGTTATGGGTGTCTGCTTCTACTTCCACCAGCTACTGGATGAAGGCTATAGGATGGCATATAAGTCAGTCATCAATTTCATAATCAGGGGAGGACAGATAAAAATAAATCTTAAAAGATAAAAAGCTGTGTAAGACTAGTCACAAAAAAACAGAGTCCACTTTTCAGGACTTTTAAAAGATAGACTGATGTTCCTCTAGCTCTTATTAAAATATTTCATTATGACTTCGTTTTCAGGAATTCATTTATATAAAATTAATTGTATTAACTAAGAGTTTTATTAAGAAGCCCTTCTGTATTTAACTAGTACAACAATAATTGATATTCATGACAATGACTTCATGTCATTACAAGAGTCTGAACTATTTCCTGAATGAAAAATGACTAAAAGATATGCTGAGAATTTGGGGTATTGACTGTGTCAAGTTCAAAGATTTTCATACTTCAGTCGTTGACACATAGAGATTAGACAGTTGCTGAAGATTCTCCTGCACCCCCACACCCCCAGGCAACCTTCATTTCTCTAACAGACGTGCCCAGGGCATCTTCCCCCAGGTCTGCTTTCTCATCAGGGCCTCATTAAGATTTTTGTTCACCTGCTGAATGGTGATGGTAGCTCCTCATGGACTCAAGGAAGTCTCCAAGCCCTCCCAGAATCACATCCTCAATTTCATTCCCTTGAGAGTCACTCCAGCAAGCTGTTGTCTTTCAGGGTCTCTTCCACTGTCCTCCCACCGGGAGTGGGAAGTTGCCTGGGAAATGGTGATGATGCCATTTAGCATCATCACCATTATATTATATTAGAGATATAATCCAGGTGACGCCATGCAGAAATCCATCCAAGCCCTACTTTGAGTCATGTGAACCCTCTACCTAGACAATGTCCCATGCTCTCCAAAGAATGGTGGCTGCCTTCTTCTACAGTTTTATGGTTTGTTCAGATAATCTCAGAATTCTAAGTTTCCAAAGGTGGGTGCCTTCCTTAAGGGTGCTGTTGCAGTGGGCACCCTTCCCATCCTTCTCTGCTCTCCCAGAGCTGTGTCTGCAAAGCTGACAGCCGCCTGGCACCTGATGCACGGAGCTAAAAGGCACCAGAGAGAGTCCACCAATGAGGTTGCTGCCACTGCTCATTTTGATTCTCTCTTTCCAGGGCTTCCATCCACACTGCCTGAAGTAGGAAGAGTTTTCTTAATTATAGGATAAGGAATTTATTAAAAACTCGGCATAACAGAACCAATCCAAACTGAGTTTTAAACCAACATGATTTTTGTTTGAAAAATAGAATTATGGTGAATTATTTCTTGAACTGCCTCAGAGAAGTTGCAATCTTACAAATCCTGTCAGTTCCCTTGTCTAAATAGGTCCTCATTTTGCCAATGGTCAAAAACAGATTATTGACTGCTGTTATACATTAAATTCTATGCATTGAAGAGACTGGAAACTGACTTCATTGAGTTTATGACAGATTCACCAAACAACTGGAAATGCCATTAAACAAAAATAATACATGTACATATTAGCTTGTATTTGCAGACACATCCCTAGACAGAGACATGGGCTTGGAGAGAATTAGCCTGAAGAAAACTTCATTCTTCAGGAAAATTTCCAGTTCCACTAAGATAGGTAGCTTTTTATATCCCAGCATGTCTAGAAAACATATTTTTAAAACCTTTACTTGATTCCAGTTGGAAATTGCTGGGCTTCTTATAAAAGTGTCAGAAGAAAATAGATAAGAGAAGCTCAGTTTTCTGGTGCCAGGTTCTTGTTAGGAAGATTTTCCTGAGGCTCCATCTGCTTTCTTTGTTTCCTAGGGGAAAATAAGCTGGTAGGGGACCTCCTGGTCTTGGGAGGAGCCACACTGTACGGCATCTCCAACGTCTGGGAAGAATCCATCATCCGAACTCTGAGCCGAGTGGAGTTTCTAGGAATGATTGGTCTCTTTGGTGCATTTTTCAGTGGAATTCAATTGTAAGTAAAAACAACAAGAAACTTGAAAGCTATAACAAGTGGGTTTCATTTTTCCAGATTTTGCCCTCAGCGTGTAAAAACCAAGGCAGAAAGGAAATCATCAACCTCCTGCACAAAGATCTTATTCAATGTGCAAAATGTATCCTCATTAGTAAATTACTGCCCAACTAAGTAAGTGTATTATAAATTACTATAAATCATTTAATAGATTTTGAAGATGATTTTGGAGAATTAGAAGTATACTCATTGTCCCAGTGACTGGGTTATAATTCACAAAGACAGTATAAACAAAGCATAAATGTCATGATTTGATGCACTTCAAAGGGACTATGTTTTGTTTATTAGTGACAACTGTTAGGAAATGTCTACTTTAAAACTGCCCTTTTAATGGGAGAGATGGCTCAGCAGTTAAAAGCACTGGCTGCTCTTCCTGAGGACCCAGGTTCTTGTCTCAGCATCCATATAAATGCTCACACTGTAGGTGACTCCAGCCCCAGTGTATCTGATGCCCTCTTCTGGTCTTCTTAGACACCAGGCATGGGTGTGGTGCAAAGGCAGACATGCAGGCAAAATACTCATGTACATAAAATAAAATGGAAACATTTAAAAATAGAATTGCCCTTTTATAGGTATTCTTTGTTGCCTATGTGTTTGCAAGAATGAACCACATTTCAAATTCACATATAAGAATTTAGCATTCTCTTTTCCTTACAAAGATAGAGACAGAACATTGAGATTTACTAAAATGCACTGAACATTCAAATGCCAAAAAGCAAAATGCACCAGTTTGTCAATAATTCCAAAACTGGAGCAAAAGTCACTCCTTAAAGCACTGTCTGGTCCCTCAAAATTTGTTGTAAATGAAGCATCATTTCCTACCAGTGAAGAACACACATTTCAGGTCATATGAGAAACCATCTAGTTTCACCAAATAAGCAATTGCTATTCCATGAAATTCCTTTCTATAAAACAAACTCTTTGTAATTGTATAGGTTTGTTGTCAGAAATTACTTGAGGAAAACCTTTTGGCATCACTTGTATATATAGGTTGTTCGCAGCACATCCCCAAAGCCTGTGTCCTGAAAGACTGCAAACTCTCTAGAAGACACACAGAAATGGAAAGCTGGGGATTTATTTGGATTTCATTTCGAAAGTATGATGGCATTTCAGAGCTCCTAAATTTGCCAATTCATCTTTGTGAGAGGGAAAAAAAAGGATTATCTAGGTAAACTACCCCTGGCTGGCATTTTATAGATGGATGGTTCATTTTATACATTATTAGTAGTGTTCTTGCATCCAAAATATATATCCAGAGATCTGCTGCTCTTTTGCTTGGTTATGGTCTGTTATGGCTAATGGAGCTATGGGGGAGGGGCATTGCTGCCAAAGTAAGGGCTTTGTTTGGTGAATCAGTTAAGTTGATACCTTGCTGGTAGAGTTATTGAGGTGGCACCACCCTAACCTCCTGATCCAGTTCAGTTCTTGGAGCAACAACACTGCCATTGCCAAGAACTAGTCATCAGCTAAGTGCCTCCCTGAGGCCCTCCAAGCTCACCTGAATCTAAAGGTGTATGGAGGAGGTTCTAGAGGCAATGGCTTAACTCTCCAGATGACGATCAGACACATGTAACTCTGAGAATCAGTACTGTATTGAATGTTCAGTGAAGAGATTAAGACTGTAAACATAGAGTTTTCTCAACTTTGCCATTTGCTTCCCCTAAAGAACATGGGCACAAACAAACTAAACCCTAGAAACCTGTTTGGTTGAGCATACTACAATTTAAACTCCACCAGACCCTCATGGTTGCTGGCCACACATAGCCAATACCTTCCAGGATGAGACCACAGGCTGCCTCTGCAGAGGCCAATTTAGTTTTGAAGTTCAAATGGTTTTGTTAAGATTTGTATAACTATGGTAAATGACAGAAAAAGGAAGCGACGTGTGTAATCCTTTTGCTCATTTCCTTTGATTCTACAGAGCCATCATGGAACATAAGGAGCTGCTAAAGGTACCCTGGGATTGGCAAATAGGTAGGTTCTGCTTATTCAATGTTATGTTTTTATTAGGAAATCTGAGAAATGCGTTTGAAAAGGTGTGTGAGGAGGTTTGGATGGGGCAGGCAAGGAAGGGATTTAGAATGACAGGGGACAAAAGAAGATGAAATTACCTTGCCAAGTTGGGAAGCCCTTCACACAATAAGAGACTGGATTTCCTGAATCATCTAGCTTCCTGCTTGGGCCTCTGCAGTTAACACTGTCAGGGTGTTTTATGGGAGACACAAAAGTGTGTTATTAGGTTAAAGACCAACTGAAAAAGAAAGGCCCAAGGCAGTAGTGGTATAGAAATGAGAGCAATTTGCTCCAGTCGAGAAATACAGAATGGATGTGGTCATTAAAAAGCAGCACTTTGGGAAAGGGGGAAACTGAACTTAACAAAAGACATGAAAGAAACAATGTAATGGGCATCCTGGCTCTTCATAACCTTTTCAGAACGGAACACTTACACTTAAGAAATTGTTAATTGATCTCTAACTGGCCCTGGAAACACTAGACAGGCATTCAACTATTCCATAGAGTATCTTAGATTCTACCTGTTTCTAAACTCGCTTTCTTTAAAAAAAAAAAAAATTAGGGTAAGGCTTTCAGATCCATGGTGATACTCTAATTAGCAATCATTCTGCAAGGCCTAGGAGGAAATGCCCCTTAATTCACTCATAAACTCTATCTTGAATGAACAGATACCAGCAGTGAACACGGCTTAAGTTTAGGCCGGCAATTCTTAACCTGTGGGTCGTGACTCCTTTGGGGTCGGATATCGTATATTTACATTATGATTCACAGCAGAAGCAAAATTACAGTTATGAAGTAGCAACATTTTATAGTTGGGGTTGCCACAGTATGAGGAACTGTATTAAAGAGTCTCAGCATTAGGAAGGTTGAGAACCATTGGTTTAGGTCAGGTGGGGTAGTACTTGAAATATGTGTGCAGAATAGTGTAAATTAGGGTTGGGGGATACAGATGCTGCCACCTCACCTCCAATATGTATAGCTTTGGTATACATGACAGCTTCTGTGTATTTTCCTTCCATTGGAAAAGACATCAGCATCACTGTATCCAGCCCCTGCCCATAAGCATCCAGAACTGGTTTACTACCAACACTATGCCCCCTGGTGGCTGACTGAGTGACAGTCATTTTTATGAACCGATGGGTTTGCTCAGTGACTTCAAACAACCCTTGTGTTTGTTTTAGAGTCCTGCATTTGTTTGTTTCTCAAGTATGGATAGGGGATATTATAGTTAAATGAAAATCAACAGAGAGGAGGGTGAGGGAAGAGGAGGAGAGGACAGCTAGGAAAGAAAGCACCTGCCAGAAGCATGCGCCTTTGTGACTCTTGAAGCCAGGATTCTTAAACGTGACTTGCTCCACAGCACTTCACAGTGGTCTGTGAGGATAAATTAATTCGATATTGATGGTAATGGCAGTAATCAAAAGGAATTTGTCCTCTAATTATGGAGATGTCCTGTGCATGTCCGCCGAGACTTTGTTATAATTCAGTGTTAGTTAAATGTGCCGTCACAAGGTAGTTTTATCCTGAACTCTCATATGGCCATTAAGATGTCAGTCCCCTGCAGCTCAAGATGATGAAGACTGTGTAAAAGGAACATATCACAGGGCCATCAAATTAATTCCTGGTAGGAAATGAAGCCAAAATGGCCTAGATATAAGATCAAATATTCATTTTCCCCCTTCCTGAAGCACTGTTCACTTGAATTGGATATTTTATGCCACAGCCACCTTAGTCCCTGTAAACTTACTCTGATTGACTGCAGAGCCTGGTTGTCTAGCTGAGTTATAGTCATGTGGCATTCAGTAAACCACTGATCATTAAATGAGCAGGTGAGTGAATGACAGCAGAAAAAAATGGGTCTCTATTCTTACAAGCAGAGGCTTGAGATAATGCTGCACTGTCTTCTGAGTAACTGAGAAATGGCAGAGAAGCTACTAAAGTTCATGGACCAAAGGATCAGGGAGACACTGGGGGAGGTCAACATCATGTTATGCCTCCCCCAACCCCCGCATGCTTCAGGAGGTCAGCCACGAGTGAACGAGAGCCCTACCCTTCATGGGTGTGTCCTGGAGAAGAGCACCTGTCACTCTGGTGAAAAGAACAGAATATAGAGAGAGTGGAATATAGTTTATAGGTAGAGCCCTTGATTGGTGTGTTCAAGGACCTAAGATCAGTTTCCAGTAACACATATTGGGGTAGGGACAGGGATGACACAGAAGGAGAGACGATCTTCATTCACGCTGATCTATCAATGAATTTCCCCTACCTTTCTCTGCCTACAATTCTAATATACCTCACAGAATCTCTGGGGCAGCTCCTATGTTATCAACACAGAGAGTGTTTTTCCCCTGTGAATGTAAGTAGGAAAAGAAGTACTTTATATTTTCAGGATATGAAGATTATTTTCAGTGGATTATTGTTTTGTAGAGTGCGTGTACTAACTTCAAGATAGAGCGATTAAAAACAAGATGATAATGGTTATCATTGTTTTCATTCCTTTGTTTTACTCCACTAAGCATAAAGATTGCTTGTGATTATCTAATCAGTAAACTCAAGTAAAACATAGGACTTAATACAGCCAAACTGTCCTCCCCCGGAGCAGGAACGTTAGGCTCACAGCCAGAAATCCAGTAAACAACTTAAATATTCCCTTTTATCGAATGTGCCATTTTGTGTTAATGGGTGTATGAACAAATGTAAGCTGATGTGGAAGTCAAATGTGAAGGAAAGAATGTTCTGGGGGTCAAGAGAAATAGGTTTGCTTGCATGGGGTGCCTTTGCACTTTTGATGTGATAGCTGATGACTGTTTTGTTACCCCCACCTGGCAATGGGATCATGTGGTCACAGAGCAGGGAACTTCTGAAAGTTCCTTAAGAATGCCTTCAGGAGTGCTGGGAGAAGGCTCAGTGGATAGAGGGATGGCTGAAAGTATGAGGACCTGAACTCAGATCCTCAGACCTCGGGTAAAAAGCAAGATATGGTGGATTGCATCTGTAATGTCAACACTGGGGAGGCAGACACAAGTAGATCATGGGGCCTTACTGCCCAGCTAGTCTAGTTAATCTTGGAGCACTGAGTTCCTGAAGACTTCCTGTCTCAAGAAATCAACTGGAAAATGATTGAGAAGACACTTGATATCAATCTTTGATTTATACACACACACATACAGACACTCTCTCTTTCCATCTCTCTTTCTCTTCCTCTCTCTCTCTCTCTCTCTCTCTCTCACACACACACACACAAAGTATCAGATCCCACAAATCTATAACTGTACTTAATATAATCATTATATATTTGCTAGCCAAAAATAGTTCCTTTGCTTGATCATATCTATTGATTGGAAATTCTCCTTGTACAGCAAACTGGGTCTTGAGGTGAACTTCTAATGTCCATTAACTACCTAATGTCTACCTCAGAACAGCAGGTGGGCAAGACATGGCAATACTTTATCCCTCCTCTGTCTAATCATGTGTCCATTCGACTGACTGCTTTACTCGCAAAATAGGGTATCCACACACAAAAGCCCTTGCTGGCTTAGTAGAAGCAATCATCTATGATGGTGTGTGTCACCCCCATCTAACTTCAGCAGTGTTATGAAATACATGTAGAATGTTTGAACTGGAGTCATCCTGAGTTGGCCAGATTACTAGAGTGATGCTCTGTTATATAGCTGTGTTCCTATGTGGTTTCTAAAGTCCTGCCTCTTCTCTGAGACTGCTCATGACACATCCAGAACTCTACTAGACTAATCCACATGAATGGTGAAGAATTATCTAAACCAACACGTTCAAGTGTTGTTTCGCTTCCCCTGAAAATGTGACCTCTCATTGCTCCCTCTATCTCAGTAAATGTCACCATGATGCACCCATTTGCTGCAGCAGAGAGATAGCAGCTTCCTTCATGCCCTCCTTCCCCACCACAGCTTAACTTCAAGCCATCAACAGGTTGGCTCTGACCCAGCCACTTCCCTTTTGCTCCCCAAGTGAACCACCGTATTTTCCTGCCTGATCACAGACACCACTCTCCCCACAACTCTCTTTTCATGTTGTCCTCATTTCATTCCTCCTCCTAAGAGTAGCCAAAGTCATCTTTTAAAAATGTACTTCAGAGTCGGTGTTGGTGGCACACGCCTTTAATCCCAGCACTCGGGAGGCAAAGGTGGGCAGATCTCTGTGAGTTTGAGACCAGCCTGGTCTACAAGAGCTAGCTCCAGGACAGCCTCCAAAGCCACAGGGAAACCCTGTCTCAAAAACAAACAAACAAACAAACAAAAAAGTACATCATGTTGTGATAAATCATTGGTACAAACTGCACAGGGGATTCCTAGTGCAATTAGAAATTTCTTTCTAAGACATTCGGGGATCTGCATGATCTACAGCCTTTTTAATTCCTCTACCTCATGATTCAGTCATTCTGGCCTCTGGAAGCCCCTAGAATAAACTATAACTTCCTCCTCACTGAGAGTCTTTTCAGGTAAGACATCCTCTCATCTCCCGCTAGTCCTTGAATTCAAAGTAAATGCCACCTCTGCAGAGCGGACTTAGCTGAGGATCCTTCTTAAAGTAAGCCCTGGCCATTCTCTCCAAGAAAACTTTTCATTATCTCACGATGAGCAGCTTTAAGCTTCTTGTCTGTTCCCCATTTCACTGGATTCCTAGTCAAGCAGAAGACCCATGGCACACTAGATTCACAATGAAAAATTTGTTGAAAACGAAGAGTTGAGGGACAGATGGGGTGGGAGAGCAAGGGAAGAGATATCACAATTGAGGAAGCCATTATGGAGCTAGGGAGAACCTTGATGTTAGGGACATTCCCAGGCATTCACAGGGATGGCCCCAGATAAGAACTCTAGCAATAGTGGAGAGGGTGTCTAAACTGGCCCTCCCCTGTAATCAGATTGGTGACTCATGGAAGCAGATACATAGATCCACATCCAAGTTCCAGGCCGAGCCATGGAAGTCCAGTTGAAAAGAGGGAGGAGGTATTATATGAGCAAGGGGTGGGGTGGGGGGTCAAGATCATGACAGGGAAACCCACAGAGACAGTTGACTGGAACTTGTGGGAGCTCACAGACTCTAGACTGACTTCTGGGGAGCCTGCATAGGACCGAATCAGGCCCTCTGCATGTGGTCAACAGTTTTGTAGTCTGCTCTGTTTGTGGGACTCTAGACAATGGAACCAGGATCTATCCCTAGCACATGAGCTGACTTTTTGGAACCTATTCCTTATAGTGGGTTGCCTTGCTCGGTTTTGATACAGGGAAGAGGGGTTTGGTTCTGCCTAAACTGAATATACCAGGCTTTGTTGACTCACCATGGGAGGCCTTACCCTTTCTGAGAAGTGAATGGGGTGAGTGGGGGGAGATGGGGAGAGGGGGAGGAGAAGAGGGAGGGGGAACTATGGATGGTGTGTAAAATGAATAAAATAAAATTTTAATATTAAAAAGAAAAAGAGAGTGAATACAAAGTATCAGAGCCCACAAGTCACTGTCCATGTATGTTTTACCAAGAAATAAGATGGAAGATTAAAGAGGGAGGGAAGGAGGGAGGGAAGGAGGAAGGGAGGGAGGGAGGGAAGGTGGGCTCTGGTGTGTCTGGACTATATTCTACCCAAATTTGATTATCTTTAGTAGAATAATTTATGAATAGAACTTGTTCCTGTCTATTAATGGTAGATTTCTTAAGGAATTCTGAATTAATTCTCAGGTCTTTTCATGTATTAGTCAGAGGTTATCTAGTATTTGTTATATATTATTTTGTAAGATGGTTAAAAGGAAAGTCAGTTATAAGTAACATGAAACTCAAGTGAAATTGACTATTTTTATGGAATTAAAATTTCTGATGGAGAGTCATACACCATGTACTAATATTTCAGCAGATTATATATGTGCAATGAGGTCTCCTAGCTTACTGAACCCAAAAATAGGGATATCAGCCTGCTTGGTTTGGAGGTCATGTCCACCACACTAGAGGGGGCTGTTGTACCATTTGCTTAATGTTCTCAATGATTTTTAAATGTATCTGATGTAGCTTTTTTTAGACTTAGGATCAGAAATATAGAATAAACTCTGTGCCCTTTAGGAGCAAAGCAATGGAGGAATCACCAATCTTAATCAGAAGACCTGTACATCCAATAGTCCCCCCGAACTCACAGGATTCAAAGAAAGCAAAGTGCTCACATTCTGCACCAGGCACCTTTAATCCAAGTCTCCATTGGAGAGGTTACTTATGATATCCAGAAAACCATAGAATTGTATTATGTCATGTTCTTTCAGAGAACAAGCAGAAAAGTGAGCATTATTTATGCATATGTATCACCTCACTATCTGGGGGAATGATGGATCCTACAGTCACCTATAGAACCCTGCTATATACAATCCAAACCCTGTACTCACAGAATCAGTATTAACAATAGTGTGCCTAGAGTCTATAATAACCTAGGAAAGCTGACAGAAGGATAACTCTGAATTTCTTTGGGGTAGAGATGAACACAATTCATTAGTTTAAAAGACATTAATAAATTTCCTATGTTCAAAGAAATTCCATTGTCTGTCCAAAGATGTAGTTTAAGTCTTCAGTTTGGTGGTCCAAGTTCAGATCTCTAATTTCTGTACTGTGTAGTTTACCATTGAGAGCAGTACATAGTACATTTCATTCATGTTTTGCAAATAAAGCCTAAGTGGTTAAAACTGTTTTGAAATACATGGACAGGCTGTGAGAGATGGCTCAGCAGCTAAGGGAAGTTGGCTGTTCTTGCAGAGGACCTGAGTTTGGTTCTCTCCACCCATATTTTAGAGTCTCACAATGGCCTTCAACTCCAGCTCTTAAGGTCTGATGCTTTCTTCTGACCTCCTCAAGCACACACACACACACACACACACACACACACACACACTGAGGGGGGATCTTAAAACTGACACCAGTTGCAACCAATTGGGGTAGACTTTGGGCCTCTCTACATATTGCGAACAAGAAGCTTTTCTGGAAGCAGTTGGTTGTCAGCTTCATAGCAATAAGAAGGTGCATTTTCCAAGCACAGATTTTAAGTCCCCATTTTATGTTTTATCTGGGTACCAGCCAATATCAAACACCACACAATGCGGTGAAGGAATAAAATTACCTATAATGAGTCATGGATGATGTGCCCTGTCCCCTTATCTTCCAAGTCCAGATGCTGAAGATGCCTTGCAGAATCCCTGACATTTCTTCTCTTTGCTTCCTAGGACTGCTCTATGTTGGCTTTAGTGCCTGCATGTTTGGTCTCTACAGCTTCATGCCAGTCGTCATAAAGAAAACGAGTGCCACCTCTGTCAACCTTTCTTTGCTCACAGCAGATCTGTACAGTCTGTTCTGTGGACTCTTTCTCTTCCATTACAAGGTAAGTTAAGTTGGAGCTTCTTTGTGACAATGACAGTTATAGAAATATCAAGTTCTGGAGGACATGGTATGGGATTTGGTATGTGGGGTCCTGATTTTTATGTGGTGAGTGGGAATTCAGCTCTGGGTGGAGATGCCACAATTTAGATATTCATATTTCAACTCAGAATAAAGGTAGCATCTTGTCCTGAGAGACCAGTGACTAGAGACAATAGACAACAAAAGGTAAGCAACAGTCATTGGGAATTAAGCTCTTTAAAAAGTGGGGTCCTCTCAACCTAGAAGCTATGCTTTCCAACCTGAGATTCCAAAGTTTATATTCAGTTTTTCATTCAATTCCCAAGCTGCAGCCACAAATAGATTTTTCTAAAGTCTTTGGTAGTGTATTTACTCTTTGGGGAAGTGACATAATCCACAGTCTCCCAAGTTCTGAGTTTCAGATATTCTAAATCAAATATGAATGGAAAAGGTCATTGTGTTCCCTCAAGGAAGTATAATAACTAACTACCCACTTGCTGATCCATTAATAATCAGTTAGAATTGGCATGTGAGAAGAAACCCAGTTTGTATTCTTTCATTAATCCTGTAAGACAAGGATTGATGGATTGATGGGGAATATGACACAGTGTGGCCAAGTGTAGAATGTACACACACACACACACACACACACACACACACACACACACACACATATCCAAAGTAGGACATGCAAAAAAAAGAAAAAGCAGCAAAGACCCTACACCCTGCTGATCAAGGGCATCCGTCAGCATCATTAATGCAGTGGATATTGAGGCATGTTAGCTGACAGAGCTCATCCAACCACATGAAGTTGGGCTTGGATTGTGAGGCAGGGTTCTTGGAGAAATGATAAGCTGAGAAGTGTAGGTACTGGAGATGCTAAGAGGCAAAGCCGAAGTGAATAATCAGAATTGTGGCAGGAAGAGGCAGGAGTCCTACTCAAAACATATCGAGGAGAACACAGGCCAGGCCAGTTGGTGGGAAGACTGGAAACAGATCCAGTCAACTGGGAAAGATGCTATGTTTTTCCCCAAATGCAATTGAAAAATTCAGATTCTATTTATTTAAAGCATAAGTGCAGGTTTGAAAGAAAATGGCTCCCAAAGGGAGTGACACTAATAGATGTGGCTTGTTGGAGTAGGTGTGGCCTTGTTGGAAGAAGTGTATCACTGTGGGGGTGGTCTTTTATACTCAAGCTACACCCAGGGTGGCAGATCACTTCCTGTTGACTGAGAATCAAGATGTATAACTCTCAGCTCCTTCTCCAGCACCATGTCTGCCTGCATGCTGCCATGAGTCACCATGACAATGGACTAAACCTCTAAAACTGTAAGCCACCCCAACTAAATGTTTTCCTTCTAAGAGTTGACATAGTCATGGTATCTCTTTACAGCAATAGAAACGTAACTCAGACAGCATAGAACAAGGGGTTTTGATTCACATATTTTATCAAAGGCTTACCACAATCAAGTTTATTAAAACATCCATCATCAGCTCTTTCTGTCTCTCTCTGTGTCTCTCTGTCTCTGTCTCTGTCTCTGTCTCTCTGTGTGTGTGTGTGTGTGGGTGGGTAGGTGGGTGGGTGTGTGGGTGTGTGGGTGTGTAGGTGTGTGGGTGTCTGTCTATCTCTCTCTGTCTCTCCCTCTCTCATTAAGACTGTCGTTTTCATATTTCAAGCAAATATTCCCATTAATTATAGTCGTTTCACTGGGCACTAGTGTCCAGAGCCTACTCATCTTATGAGCTAGAAACTTGATTTCTTTGACTAACATCTCCTTACTTCCCTGGGGGTCTCTACTTTGCATGGGGCCTTTTGTAGCATATAGTGTCAAACTGACAACTTAAAGAAGCTTCTCAAATCTGGACTGTGTTTGTTGCTGTAACTCATTTTGTCCATGCCCCGCAATTTCTTCATCCTGAGCTACCCAAGGCCTGATATGGATGCAATCATGCTCCTCTCAGGTTGTCCCCCGACTGCAGTGCTGAAAGAGCTAGATTCCCTCAAAAAATCCAATTATTTTCTAGAGCCTTGGAGACCATTTGGCCATGGTGTCAATGCTACAGGAGAGTGACCACCTTTCTTCCCTAAGGTTAAGTATTCTGGTCTGGTCCACTCCTTAGCAGGAACTCAGTTCTTATCAGTTAACCTTGTAATTGATACTCTATTTATCAGTTAATGGCTTCATTGGCTCCTAAACCAGAAGAATCTTTTGCTCATCACTTTGGGAAGGATGACTAAAACCATTGCTGTGAGGACCAAAGTCAGTTTTAAACAGTCCAGACCCATTACAGCTATGAGCATTCCCTAACGCAGTGCTCTTGGAAAACAAAAACAAACAAACAAACAAACAAAAAAAGCAGACCCACACCATCCCCCAAAGCCTCAGACTCAGAATCTGGGCATGTATCTAGGAGGATTTACCTAAATAGCCAGCTGCCGCATGAGTGCTTTCTTAATATGAGCAATTTAAAATTGAAGCAAAAATGTTAGTAAATCTTATAAAATTAAAAAATAGTTATGGTAATAAAGTTTTAATATGAATGTTTAAGTAGATATTGGAAGAAAGGCTGTTTATATTTTTATACATCTATTTTAGAAAAATATGTTTAAGTATCTTGCTTGTTTTTTTATTTCATCTATCTCATCTATCTATCTATCTATCTAGAGATATGTTGTCATGTAGCCCAGACAGACCTCAAAGTTACTTTGTAGTTGAATATAACTTGAAACTTCTGATCCTCCTGTGTCTATCTCCCACATGCTGGAGTTGCATGTGTGTGCCGCCATAGCTGGTACTGGGTATTGAACCCGGGCCTTCATGCATGCAAGGCAAGCAAGCACCGTGCCAATGGAGCCAAATTCTCACATCTTCTTGTACATCTTGCATTATGTTTTCATTACTGAATGACAATAGTTCCTGGCATATTCTGGATATCAGACCTTTATCAGACAGATGGCTTGCAAATACTTTTCCCTTTTGGTGGTTGTCTCTTTGCTTTTTTTTCCCCAATGCCATTTGAATAACAAGAGTTTTCTAAATATGCTTTTGATGACATCAAATTTGTCCATAGTTCAAGAGGCTTATTTAATTGTGGAAGAAATCAAGTCATCCCACTGCTTCTTTGAGCCACCAAGTCTTCTTTGAATGCTTTCTGTGATTCTATGGGTTCGTTTCCTGAGGCTACTCATAATATCTTCAAATTGCTTTGTTCTTTCTACTCTAAAGGAGTAGCTGACAGCCACAACTAAGGAAGACAACATTCAGTTCAGGTGAGGATTTTTGTAACTATGAAGAGTAGGTGCAAGCCAGTAATTTTCAACTATGTCTTCTTATGAAGAGTTTTCAGAATCCTGTAGATGCAAGCTGGTAATCCTAAACTATAGCTTCTTGTGAGGAGTTTTCAGAATCCTGGTGTACAGTCTCCAGTCGCACTGATCCAGGTATTCTATGCATCTAATGCTTCAAACCTGTCAATGCTCTCTATTGGTCACCTCTATTGGTTAAACCCCTGATCCAGTCTTACAAGTAAACAGTGCTAGGACCAAGTGGTGCCGATAAAAAAGATTACTGCAAAATTGGAATACTGTCAGAAAGTAACATTCCAGATGTGGATTTGACTGTCATAGGAATCAGTTCTCATCATTGCAAGGGACAGGACTAGCATATGACAGCAGGAATGTAGAGGGTCTCATGCTCCGGTGCTGGGGACTAGACTTCTGGGCTCTCTATAGGTTTTACTGTAGCCAGCAGTTAGCGTTTATCCTCTCACTTCATCATGATGTGTGGATGTCACCTTCTGGGATGGTTATAAATGTCTGTAAGCTGAGAGGAAAGGCGACTCGCTCACAGATGTTGCTAACCCACATAGAATTAGATGACTAAATGAGGCTCTCCTGCCCAACAGTCATAATTCCCCTTTTCTTACTTTATAACCTCAGGGGGGGGGAATCCATTCTTTCTCCCTCCCATTATCCCCCAGCAGTATCTCTGTCTTGGTGCTGACTGGGCAATACAGCCTTTTGTCCTGGAAAGCAAGTGTCTTGATTCTAAATGAGACTATCTGGATGGAATGGGGTGCATGCAATCTCGATGTTTACGATATTGGAAAGTGGCTCTGGGCTTCTGTTCTTTATTTCCTGACAGCAATATTGAGTCCAGAACAGTAAATCTGTAGCAGCCCTGGGAAAAGAGCCTTACTCAGCTTCAGAGGCAGCTAAAACTAAATCCAAGGAGAGATTGATATAGAAACTTTTCAGTTTGATAGTCTTGGATTTTCAAGGTCAGAGCTTCATATTACAGGCTCTATATGTGTTGTATAAAGAGTATACTTAAAGTTGAAAATTGCTGCTTTAATAACTTACCACAAAACCAGTGGATGACCAGGGGCTTAATGCCTTCTAGTTCTGAAAGTCACCATGCTCATAGTTACAATCCCATTTGGGTGGTTCTGTTGCTTCTGGGAGGCTCTAGGGGAGAACCCCATTTCCTATCCAGCTTCTAAGGACTGCTTGTATGCCCTTTGTCTTCTGGCCCCTTTCTGCATTGTCCAAGTCAGGATATAGTATCTTCAAATCTGACCATAATTCCTGCTTTCCTATTAGAGACCTTTGGCAACCTACCTGTCACAAAGTCCTTACTTTAATGCCATCTACAGAGTCCCTTTTGTCTTTCTAGGTAACATAGTCAGGGATTTCAAGAATTAGGATACATCATTGGGGAGCACATTTTTCTGACTATTACCAGTCACAGGAAACAACCAGAATACCCTGGCTTCAGGTCAGGCCACTGGGGACATGATGATGCCCTGCTCAGAAGCCATGTCTGGACAATGAAGGCACACATTCTTCAGATGCCTTGTACTCTGGTGGTAGAATTTCTAAACAGACTTTTCAAAAGTATTCCAGTGTCCTGACAATATGTGATTTTAATAATGAAATTAGTAATTCATGTGCAGAGAGAATAGAGTGGAGTTGAAGACATCCTTCAAAGCCCACTGTGTGAAATATTAATTGAACAGTTGAACCATAAGATGTGGCAAAGAGTCAGAGGAGCTTAGAGGTAAAGTGCAATTTGCATTTACTCTTTAAATTCTTTGGGGTGAATACTTATTGTCTCTAGATTTCAAGGTGATGAGATTTGCCATATGCTGTTTTTCAGAAGAGTAAGTTGGAAGACATTAGTGTTCAGCAGTGACCAGAGGCCATAGGCCTTTTACTATTGACATGTAAAAGAATCTTGTTTCTATAATAAAAAAGTGGCCCAGCTTGAATAAATGTATCTCAGGTTTAGTAATCTGTGTCTCATTCTATTGTTTTTACTATTGATTTTAAAATTGTATAACTAGATGAAATCTTAACAATTTGTTAAGAGTTTTGCTAACTTACCTCATGCTTGAAAAGCCAAACTTGGTCTCTTGCACATGAAAATATAACCTGGGCAGTGGTGGCATGTGACTTTAATCCCAACACTACAGAGGCAGAAACAGGCCTACAGAGCTAGTTCCAGGACAGCCAGAATTACACAAAGAAACCCTGTCTTGAAAAACAAAAACCAGAAACCAACCCCCAAAAGGAACAGATGTATTACATCAGTCATTTTCAACTGAATTCTTTTATTCCTTTCTTTGCTGCAATAGATTTTCATGAGTAAACCAGAAACACAATGAATGTTGTTAAAATAAAACAGCATGCTATTGTGCACAGAAAATTCTTCAGCAAAATAGTCACCAACATTGAATGTGGGGAATATTTCTTTCTTCCTGTACTTTAAACTAGGGAATGACCTCCAAACACTCACTGTAACCATTTCATGGCTTTTAACATTGCCACAGAACTGCTACAATAATTAACATTTAGAGAAATTTCATAAGAAAGTACTGACTTCACAGTTTGGATAACATACTCTAGAAATTGATAGAGAAAAACTAATCCCATAAACTCACTTCTAGTCTTCATCAAGCTCTCCACTTAGGCCATCAGCACATATGGCTCTTCACATAGAACATCACGAAGATAAAAGTGACCCAACTTGACCTGAACAAGAGGTTGCTCATGGACCCCAGACTGATAGCTGCAAAACCAGCATAGGGCTGTTCCAGACCCCTGAACAAGGAGGTCAGTTTGGAGTCCTGGACAATCTATGGGGCCACTGGCAGTGGATCAGTATTTACCCCTAGTATACAGATGGACTTTGGGATCCCTCTCCACATAGAGAGATACTCTCTCAGCCTAGACACACTGTGAGGATCTAGGCCCTGCTCCAAATGATATGACAGACTCTGAAGACCCCTCCCCATGGAAGGCCTCACCCTTTCTGGGGAGCAGAAAGGGGTTGGGATAGGGGGCCCTCGGGGGCAGGGGAGGAGGGGAGGGAGAGAGAACTGAGATTGGCATGTAAAAGAAGCTTGTTTCTAATTTAAATAAAAAAAGTGGCCCAACTTGAAGAGTATATCCTAGAATTACAAGGTCTCTATAAAACTTTATTCTTGCATCAAATGTTTTTACCATCCAAACATTCACCAGTAAACAGGTGGATGATATCTTTTAAAATGATTTATCCATGAAAGTGACATCAGATGTTCTGTGGAAAGTGATGAGTGTCCATGGTGTAAAATTTCATCTGTTTTTATTAGGAAACATTCAGAATATTTTTGCCTAAGCCGTGTATGAGATAACTTATCCTATGATCTCCAGGAGTTAGAAAGCAATCAAAAGCGTCTCAATAACCACTTATGCTAATACCCCAGGTTAGATCCCTCAAGGTCAGGGAGAGAGCTCTGTGACACCCTGACCCTCCCTTTTGTCACTAGTGTTACAGCACACATGTCACCTTCCCTTTCTGTTTCACTGTTATTATAAGAGATTTGGCATGCAAAATTTAATAACTCTGAGCATGATTCACTTCAATGACATATTTTCATGCATTAAATTTAAAACAACTTCATCCCACAAATATTTATCCTGTGTCCACTGTGTGCAGTCTCTGCTTTGTGATTTGCCACCTTATTTACAAACAAAGTTGACAGAAGCACTAAAAGTCACCAGGCAGACTAATGCAAATGATGAGATTCCAAGCCCCAGAAACTCAAATTGGCCAGCAATTGCAAACGTTCTTGGCGTCTAAGTGCCAGATAGATTGCAGAGTTGGGACCCTTTCATTAAGAGTGGAATCTTTTATTAGACACAGGTCAAAATCCTGAGCTGTGTAGCCCTCTTGATTCTCTGTGGCAGTGAGCAATTTCAGTAATGTGCCTATTCTTTAAAAGCCTGGGCACACAGCCTCTTCCCATGACAACTGGTAAGCATTAGGGCAATTCTTCTCCTCGCATGTATAAAAATACCCTCCCTCATATGCATCCCATTATGTTTCTTTTTGTTAAAAAGAGAGAGAGAGTAAAAAGTAGTAGATTTTAAGCTCATTATGGCCAAACATAAATTAAGAATGTGAGATTTAAAAATTAATACTTAGCTTTTAATGACTGTCTTAGGTACATTAAGACCATGTCAGATGCATAGAGAATTGAAGAAAGTCATATCCCAGGCCAAAAGCATTTCACACAAATCGCCACACAGAATGATTGAGCACTTAAACTTGGCTTCCCTGTGCCCAGTAGCCCTCTGCACAACCGGCTCTGAGACTTTGTTTTCTGGGATGACTTGGAGTGAGTGTTGCTGGCTTTAACACTTGGCTTCACTGCTCCTGTGCAGTGACTCAGGTGCCCAGGCTGCGCCCATCATCTGCTACCCTCAAATATGACTTGTAAGCCATACCCCTGCTCTTATAAAATTCTCCTGAGGCAGACCTGGACTCTTTATACACCAACCATTTTGCTCTTTGTGCAATGGTCATGTTGACTTTATTTACTAACTAGGGGCTGGAAAATGGCTCAGAAGTTAAGAGCACTAACTGTTTTTCCAGGGGGCCCAGATTTAATCCCCAGCATCCACAGGGCTGAAGATGGAGTTTCTTTCCCACATTGTCCCACAGCTGTTTAGTCCCAAATAAACACACAGAGACTTATTTGGCCAATGGCTCAGGCTTCTTATTGGCTAGGTCTCTTTTAATTATTAGCCCATTTCTACTAAACTATGTATTGCCACGAGGCTGTGGCTTAACCATAATGCTCCAGCATGTTACTCCTTTTGGTGGCTACATGGTGTCTCCCCCACAGCTCACTCTGCCTTTCTTTTCCCAGAATTTTTCTAATCTGGTAACCCTGCCTGTACTTCCTGCCTGGCCACTGGCCAATCAATATTTTAGTAAACCAATATGAGAAATATATATTCACAGCATACAGAAGGACATCCACCATTACAGGGCAGCTCATAACTGTCTGTGACTTCAGTCCCAGGCGATCAAATGCCTTCTTCTGGCTTTTGGGGACATTGCATGCGTGTGGTGCATAAACATATAGGCAGGCAAAATACCTATACACATAAAATAATAAGATAAAATAAAAATATTTACTAGGTATGAGAAGTTTATTGATATCTGGGCTAGGCCTTCAGTGGGTGTGTTTTGTGAGACAGACTGGTGATGTGTATGACTGTGAATGCCATAAGTGTCTTTAGCTTCCTCCCCATTTTATTGGTCAGAATTCAGTCACATAGCCACAGGAAGGTTGAAAATGTTGTCCAGACATTTATGTAACAAGTAAAGAAAATAGGTTTAATAAACAAACATCCATTTACTACCATATTAAAAACTTTCATTTACTAAATATTCTGGAAGGAATAGAAAAGTTGTAGACAAATTGAAAAATATTACCAGAATGACACAGAGAGATCAAAGTTCCTTCTATTTAAGTCAATTATATCCATATCACAAAGACATTTGGAACTTGTAGCACGATAACAAACTCTGAGGGAAAATGACCAGGTTAGAGGCACTGTAGATGGAAACAAAGCTTGCGGTTAAATTGAGTATATAGGGAATAAGCAGCACTCGTTGTCTCCTGAGAGGATGCAGGGGTGTGTTTATCATCAAAGTGCATGTCTGGCCCTATCTCTTATTCTGAGATGCCTACCTTCCACAGCAAACATATAAAGATTTTCTCCCTTGGCCTAGAATATTAGTGAGCCAAGTTCACAGAAATCATAGGATCTTTTATACTAAGATAAAAAACAAAGATTGGCTCCAACATAAAGGCTAAAACAAACCATGATTTATGTATGGCCCATCCCATTTTTAGAGGAATAACCCCTTTGTCCCTTGAGCTGCCATCCTAATTTCCCACAGAGGCCACTGAATGGAGGTTGCAGTGACTGAATGCCTTCCCAAGAAACAAAGAATGGAGCTGAAGAGTTTCAATTCCTGTGGATGCTTTGCTGCTTACCCAGAGTTTGCATGATTGCTACTCTATCAAGTCCCTCCACATTGGAGAGACCTGCAAGTATCAAAGTGAGCCAGCACCTCTTTCTCTGAGTACCTTCCATAGTGAGTGCTAGGTTTACAACAGTGATGACTCATTCATTGGGTACTGCTTATGCAAATAGATGGTATTCAGTTTTAGCCCTGTCCTTGTCCACTTGCTTTTAATGCACTGATAAATTCTATGGTCCGGCTTCCTTCTGAACTCTTTACTCAGAAACAACTTCGTTGGAACACTTACACACATCCTTACATTTGCAGATGTGAAAGCAAGCATGTATCTATGTCCATAAGCATACATCTGAAAGATGTCCACCAAAACACGAACAAAGTGCAAGCTCAGCCAGAATGGCAATCACAAGCCTGAGTCTAGTAGGAAGTTTCAGATCCACTACCTACAGGGAAGATCCTAACTGTTTTTCACAGTGGATCCATCTGGCGTTCTAATGATGCCCAAAGACATTTTTCACAATGTTTTCAAGATTCTTAAATAAGATGAATAGGACTGAAAAACCAACTTAGTAAAGATTATTTATTTATTTACTTTTTTATTTATTTATAGACAGGATCTCTCTATAGTCCTGGTTGTCCTGGTACTTACTATGTAGACCAGGCTGGCCTTGAACTAACAGAGATCTTCCTGCTTCCGCCTCCCAAATGCTGGGGTTAAAGGCATGCACCACTAAACTTGAATGTAATATGTTACTTTCACTAATGTTTAAGTAAATGCTAAATGTCAGTTTAAGGGAAGTAACAATAAAGGTCCAGGTTTCCTGTCCAGGTCACAGACTTCTCTGTATTAGAGCAAAGAGTCACTGGACATAGTGACAGGTATCCCCAAGGCCAGTATTTGGGAAGCAGGAGGGGGAGTACAGGGTTTGAGAGGAGATGAGTTACATGGGGAGAGTCTATTTCAAAGCACAGAAACAAAGAGAAAACTCTGTGATTTGGTGTTGTTATAACAGCCTTGAGCAGAAGTTATTTCCCTTAGTGTTCATTTCCCCACTGGAAAAATGGGCTGTTGGCAGTACTCATTTCATAGGGATAGTTTGAGGAGTAAAGGAAATGGTGCATCACTTTAGCATCGGGACCTGAGTGCTTCCCCTGCAAAATGTGTCCCTAATAAGGTCTTTAAAAAGAAAAAGAAAAGAAAAAGAAAAACAAGAAAGAAAAGAAAAATCATGCATAAAATGTTGCATAGCTTTTTATGTGCAGACCTCTTTTTGGAATTATTTTCACTACATTTTGGAAAACATAGAGTATTGGAATTCTTGGTGGCACCTACAGCTTTGTAACAAGGGTGGAGTGGAGTGTCTTCAGTTCAGTCATTTATGGCTTTCATTTTATGTAAAGAAATGAAGGTGAACCAGTGTGAACCAGACACTCTGAACTAAGATGGGAAGGAAGAAACATTAAAGTCATATCTTACACTGAATAATGAACTGTTGGTGAAACCAGGGCAAGCAGAGAGAGCATTCCAAACTAAATTTGTACTTTTCATGCAACTCAGGAGCTGCAATATCAGGCAATAATCACATGTGCATATTAACTTGTCTAGAAAGAGAGTATTTCCCACACTGGCCAACTTGACAATCAATGTCCTTTCCACATTACAGTTCTCTTATGTTACTTTGTCATTCCCATCTCTTTCAAAAAATAGAGAAGAGGGGCCAAGGTGTTGGTGGCTTATGCCTTTAATCCCAGCACTCGGGAGGCAGAGGCAGACAGATCTCTGTGAGCTTGAGACCAGCCTGGTTACAAGAGCTAGTTCCAGGACAACCTCCAAAGCCACAGAGAAATCCTGTGTCAAAAAAATAGAGAGAGAAGAAGGAGGAAACAGTCAAACAGATGGTTATGTATATATTGGTTCATGGATGTTAAATTTAGAAGTTATTTATAGATTTTTAGAGAAAACTGTCTAATACTAGTAGTAGAAGAACACAAAATTCTTTTTGAACTTTAGTCTTAAGAAATTAATTCTATTTTTATATTCACTCCAAAGTTTAATTTAAAATGTAAGAATTCTATCAGTGTTATTCAGTGTCTCACATTATTACAGTATTTCAGAGATTTCAAATATTATACAGCACTATGCAATTCAATAATTATGACCTTGTAAGATTTTATTGAAATGATCCAAGCTTCTGCACCCAGGCCCAGAGCTTGTCCATATCTATATTCCGAGTTTTCAAATGGATATTGAGGATTATTTGGTAGATAGCAGCTGTGTATCAGGAACCCAACTGCTATTTAGAAATAATAGACATTGAAATTATATTTTGTTTCTCCACAGCTCCACACCAAAATTTTCTTCACCCATAAATCACCCATCCTTTTTTTCTTCTTCTGTCCTTCTTGCCATTATCGCATACAAGAAAGAGAAGAAATAAAGAAACCTAGTATGGCTGGAGGAAGCTGTGTGTCACTTTTTCAAGAGTTCTGCTCCTCCAGCCATCATCATAATATCCCTTAGCCATTTCTCTTTTCTATAAATTGAGAAAGAACTGCTTCCATTTTCATCAATAATTCATACAGATGTTAAATGAAAGCTGAGTCTTCCCATTGTTCAGCAACAGTGTATCTGTGCCTACAAGCTTGAGCATCGAGAATGGAGAAAAGATGTCTTTGTAGTACAGTCCACTAAGCAGCTAATGTCCAGTAGATGAGCAAGAACAGACTTCAGCCAAGGGTCAGGGTCTGCAGGCACCATGTCATTTGTCACTGCTAAACCTTGTAGCATGCCCCATTTCCTCAGCATCAGGACACTTATGGTAGGTAATCTGTGCTTCTCTGGAGGACTTTCCTTCCCCAACTAAATGAGATGTATACATGAAACATTTTGGAAGATGTTTTGTTTGCTCAGGTTTCCATGCCTAACTTCGAAACCCTTGTGGTACTCTTCCGAATGCCATTTTCCTGGGATATTTTCAGGCTACTGGAAAGAAATAAATTAAATAATAAAAGAACTTTATGGGATAAATATTGGTAGGAATTATACTGTGAGTAACACATAGCTTATATTAGCAATATAGAAGACAAATGTAAATCCTCAATGATTAAAGAGGTAACATGTTATGTAGGAGAATAGATACACTGTGAAAAATGCACTGAAGAATCATTCTTGATCTATGGAGATAGATCAGTCAGTAATGTTCTTGCTTCTTAAGCATAAGGACCTGAGTTCAATCCACAAAACCTATGTCATAGAGACCAGGAGTCCTGGCATACACTTGTAATCTTAGCACTGGCAAGCAGAGACAGGGTGAGACACCTGGGGCTCACTTGCCAGCCAGCCTAGCCTACTTGATGTTTTCTAGGACAATGAGAGACCCTGTCTTATAAAAATAAATGGGAATAGCTCCTAAATAATGACACCTAAAGTTTTCCTCCAGCCTCATGTACACATGAGTGTGCAATACATATGCACACTCATACACACACACACACACACACACACAGAGAGAGAGAGAGAGAGAGAGAGAGAGAGAGAGAGAGAGAGAGAGAGAATCATATTTCCTAGAAATAACCTCCTTTGGTAACTGAGATTCAATATTAACTTCTCTCTTTTTCTCTCTTTTTCATCTCCCACAATCCAACTGCCTTCCTCTAAGATGGATTTTCTTGTTCTCCTGCCACCATGAGTCCCAACCACACCACTCATCTAGACCATATACTTTTGTCTTGATCTTCCTCTCTCCTCCCACTTCTTCCTTTCTACAGTGCGTCTTCCACCAGAGTGATCCCTTTCAATTAAAAATTAGATTATGCCCATCTATCGATGAATACAAATGGAATCGGAGATAAGTTAATAACCAGTAATTTATTAGGGGATATACTCACACAAGGGAACCAGTGGCCAGGTTGCACTCTGAGCAGGTCAGACCCAGAATGCTTCCCAGTGCCGGCTCAGCCTAGAGAGAGACGGTGTGCTGCTCCCCCTTACTTTTATACACCCTGCTATGTACCTGTGACCAAACCCAGAAGGGCATGGTCTTCAGTACCTGTAATTAGGGTCTCTCCCTACAATTCCCCTTCTAGTCTAAAGAGGATTTAAACTTGAGACAATACTAAAATGTGTACAAAATGTCTTAACATATGTAAGAGCATACATCATCTTAAGTAGAGAGAAGACTTTACAGAGTAAGATGATGTGTGGCAAACAAATTATACATAAGCTACACCATACAAGGATCTATAACAGCGTAAGTTATCTATAATTAACAATCATAAAGGCGAATCACAAGAAGATATAATAATCTACTTATATCACATCCTAACTATATCTATTCCATCTAAACTCTAAAGTCATCTGAAAGAGATGTACAAGCCTGAACATCTCCTTCCAAGCCCAACCCTAAACAATAGGAAACTAGCCCTATCTAGGTGTACATTATTCTTAGTGTCAACAGTGGGGAAAGGGTGCGTAGTATTCTCCAAGTTACTTCCTGCTGAAATGGGACAATGATAGCCTCATGGGGTCCTGTAGGAAGAAATTGTTAGAGTAGTGAAAGTCTTGAGTGGACTATCTGCAACACATGATTCCAGGCCATGTTTGGCGGGAGATGCTTGATTGTGCTCCTTGGGAATTTTGTTCTCGATGTCCCTTTGTCTGGGTGTTCTTCCTCCAGATCCTATCAAGAATACCCTGCTGGTCCTTCTTAACGTTTCCTTATATTAAAAATCAATTCCTAAAACTTATTTCAGTCTCTGGAAGCTAGAGTTATACCCACTTTACTTATCACCATCATCCAAGCATGTGATACAGTAGGAACACAGTTGTGTTTATTGAACAGATGGGTGGGTAGGCACTATCCAGGTTCATAGCTAACAGTCAATGCTCAGTGACTAAGTGAATGCAATCCTGTCTTGACTGCATAGTGATAATAAGAAGGGTTCATGGGAAAGTGATGTGAATGAGCCATTGCGCACCCTTGGTTGAAACTGAGCCTGTAATTAAACACTCCCACTGAGAAAGCCCCTTGACTATTACAGTCTTTTTTATCGGACTCCAGGCAATCAAAATCTACATGAACAAGGTTTTCTATCTATTCATCAAGCCAAGTGGAAATGTCTGTTTGTCATATAAAAGATAATGGCAGAAATCCATATTTAGTTCTCTATTGCTGCACTCAAGTGTGAAATTACCCACAGGGGAGAATATTTGCCTACTGTAAAGGAACTTTATAGGGAATGGCTGCACAAGCTATAATACCAAATGAACTGGATTTGCAAACCAAACAGCAGGCCTCATAAACCAAATGGCAACTGTGGTCAAGATAAAGACTTTCTGTGGGTGACAATGGTAGGCATGGGGAGAGACTGGGAACCTCATGGCCACTTCACTCATTTCCAACAAGACTGACTCCCAGAGAATAAATCATTTTCTGAATAGTAAATCTTAATTACACCTTGGTTCTCCAATTTAGATAGGCAAGCCATTTGGCGTTCTGACTAAGGTACTTTATTTTTTACTTTCTGTGCTGATAATATTACCATGAATTATCCAGAAAAAAATGGTTGAAAGGCATTAGGAGGAAGTATTCATAATCTCTAGAAACAACTGATTTGGGTGACTGTTGGAAGATGGTGTGTAGTGTCCACATTTGGCATCTTTCAAAGTATTTATAGAAGAAAGAAGTACTACAACACTGTATTAGCAAGAGTTAACTCTTTTATTTTTCTAACAAAATGTAAGAGAAAAGAAAGAGGGAAAATAAGCTGAAAGAGTGATAGGGTACCACTTGGGGAGTTGGAAAGTACTTGACAAAATGCTTGTCTCTTGCCTGATCATTTATTTCCCTTTAGTAAACCTAGAAGTCAAGCTTCAATATTTTAATAGTTAATAATAACAAAAATGATTTTGTTAGCTTAGTGTGCAGACAAAATTAGTCAGTCCTGCACCAGCATGTTTGTGTTTGTGTTTCTCTGGAGCCAGGACTGTCTGGAGTCCTTGGCTCGAATAGCAATTGGCACGGAGAAGAGTGGTACAGATCAGGTTCATGCAGGACCTTTCATCAGAGGGTTGTAAGAAGGACATAGCTTCCATCATGCCCAAAACTAGCCACCAGCCACTCAGGGCTCTGTCCCCAACAACTATCCTTTGAGGCAAAGCATGTGGCCCCATGAGCCCACTGAGAAACACATGGCTACAGAGTGACTCCCATTGCTAAGCCAACTTTTCCTTCCAACCCCACAACACAGAGTAAGTCAGCTATTTCCCTTTGACCTGGACACTCTTCACAATATGTCCCCCTTTAGTCCCTGTGTCAAGTAGAGGGTCAACAGACTAAGGACTTGCTTTTAGCTGGCCGTCACCAGAACAGCATCACATTCAACTTCATTGGCATTTTGTCTTACTTAGTCATTGAAGTTTCTTTATTCTACTCTGATACTCAAGACCAAATTATCAATCATCCTTTACTTTTAAAATACTTACATTTATTTATTCTTGGGGGTGCAAATGCCATAGCACATGTTTGGAGGTCAGAACAACTTTCAGGAATCAATTCTCTCTTTCACCATGTGGGTTCCAGGGATTGGACTTGGGTCTTCACAGTTAGTAGAGAATCCTTTACCTACTGGACCGTCTCACTGCCCCCCGCAACTTCCTTTTTAAAAGAATTTGTATAAATATATTGGAAACCACTTCATTCACTAGTTCTCCAAAATTAGACATGTGAGCATGAAAAAGAAAACAATATATTTGAACATTGGTGAAGATTTACTTCTGTCTGCCATCCTTGTCGTAGAAGATGCTGCCAGATCAGGAATGTCGTTTAAAAATAAATTTGTATATACTCTTTGAAAACCTTATACTTGTATACAATGTATTTTGATCATACCAACCTTCTATTTCCCTCCCTCCGACTTTGTCTAGTCACCCCAACCCCCCTCTCAACTTAATGTCCTCTTATTTTTATTTAGTTTTTATAGCCAATTAGTTCTGTCCATATGTTCATGGAAAATGGGTGTGAGATTATCTATTGAAGCATGGAAACCTACCAATGGCCATATACCCAAGAAAAATTATTCTCCTTCCCTTACAGCCATCAACTTCCAATAGCTACTCCGCTAGGGGTAGAACAGAATGAGCCGCTCTCTATCTTTGCTAATGTTTTCATGGTTCATGAACCATTTTTTCTTGAGAATTTCAAACATGGCTATACTATGTTTATATCATTTCCACCCTCCCCTCTTCCTATTTCAACCCCTCCCATGAATCCCTCCCCTGCCATAGCCCCCTCTCAAATTCAAAGCCTCCTCTTTTGTAATTGCCTGTTAAAATTAACAGGTCAATATATGAGAACAGCAGAATCATTAGGAATCATGTTATTACCTCCTCGCCCCCCCCTCCCAGTCTTGTTTAATTCTATCCTAGGTCCCTGGGGTATCCTGCCTTTGGGTCTTGGCCTTCAGGGGAGAGCTCCCTTTCAGAGTCTCCTGCTGGGCCCATCATTAGTTGGTCAGTCCCATAATCTCTGTGTCATCTTTACCACAGCACATCTTCTAGGCAGGACAAATTGTAGGTTGAAAGGTTTGTGGTTGGGTTGGTGTCCCAGTCGCTCCACTGGAAGTCTAGCCAGTTATCAGAGAGTTTCCACCCAGCAACTGTTAGGTACAGATGCAGAAACCCACAGCCAAACATTTGGTGGAGCTCAGGGAAGCCTGCAGAAGATGTGGAGGAAGGATCATAGAACCTAGTGGGTCAAGGGCTCCACAAGCAAACCCAACTAACCTGGGCCCATTGGGGCTCACAGAGACTGAACTGACAACCAGGGGGCCTGCATGAAAGTGACCTATGCCCTCTTATATAAGTTACATTTGTGTAACATGGTTTTCTTGTGAAACTCCTAACAGTGAGAGCAGGGGCTATCTCTGACTCTGATGCCTGCTTTTGGTACCCATTCCCCTACTGGATTGCCTCCTCCAGACTTAATAGGAGAGGAGGGGTCTAGTCCCACCAGAACTTGATATACCTTGGCTGGTTGATGTCCACAGGATGTCTGCCTGTATCTGAAGAGAAACAGTGGAGGAGGAGTGTGGGAGGGATAGAAGGGGGGTAGAGGGGAGGAATTAGGAGGAGGGGAGAGAGAGTAAACTTTGTTTGGGTGGTAAAAACAACAACCACAAAATAGCAGCTTGACTTCCCACGATGGAAATGCTTATCTGCAGTTCTTGAATTCACAGTAACATCCTAGGATGCATAGCCTTAGGAATGACCAGTATCTGGTATTTACTGTTCTTACTCATGGTAGTACTGTTTTCTGGAGCATCTGTTAAGCGAGCAGGTTCCCAGGTGCTGTCTTCTTAGATGTTGAACATACAGGGAGGTAAGTGTCCTTTAAAAAAGTAACTAGAACTATAAACTATATTATTATACTATATTATTATCGCAGTCACATATCTACCACACAGGTAAAAGCACCAAAAGAAGATTAATAAATGTCCCTGATTTTATTATTGTACAGTCTTTTTACATGGTTCCAAAAGGTATGTATGCTTCCTTGAACAGCATGCTCCGATCAGCCAGAACTCCAAAAGGCAGCCTGTGTTTTGAACTTTAACATTATCCTTGAGCCATGGTATAACATACTTGGGATTTCCTTCTTCTGCTTCTCTATAGACAGCCTGGGGAGTACCTAGAGGCTGGAAGCTGCATCAAGACAAGATACTCTCCTCTCAAAAGAAGGCAGGTCTCATCAGGTCAACAGTAGGGATATTCAGGTGTGTGTGTGTGTGTGTGTGTGTGTGTGTGTGTGAGAGAGAGAGAGAGAGAGAGAGAGAGAGAGAGAGAGAGAGAGAGAGAGAGAGACAGAGAGAGAGACAGAGACAGAGAGAGACAGAGAGACAGAGAGGGGGAAGAGAGAAAGACTGTAAATCAAATGCATATTAACTTAATTTAGATAACAGACATTTTTTTTAAATCCAGTTCTGCTGTCTCCTTTCCTCTTAGCTGTTGAGAAATTTTAAATACCTTTCCCCCTTTAAAAAATTTAACCTGATTTGTCTCCCACCTTCCAAGTGCATTGTTCTGTGCTTTCTTAACAGCTATGTGAGACATAAATCCCTCTTGTGTCTTTCTCACCCGGATCTTTTAACACAGGGTGCCCTGTATCCTAGGCTGGCCTCAAACTCACTACAAAGCCCAAGAGGACCTTGGTTAGAAGTGTTTGCCACCACATCCCTTATGAATTTTTAGGTATCGAAACCAGGGCTACAAGCATCCTAGACAAGCACTGCGCAAGTGAGCTATATCCCAGTCTCTGCCCTTCTTTGCCATCCTCATCCTTATGATTGTCCTCCACTTCCTCCTCTTCTTCCGTGTTTCTTCATATGTATTCAAGGGCTCTAATCTAAGACTTGTTTCCCTCTGTTTCCTTCTCCCAAGAGACCTCAGTATTATTTTCCAATCTCCCTTCGTGCCTCAGGAATAGCAATCATTTTTAATATGAAAACCGGCATATACTTAGGAAATGTGGATCTTAAAACAGTCTCTTGGACTTTATTCTCTTTGGAGGACTACCCGTGTTCTCCTTTGCTGACCTCTATGGATTTTCTAGACAAGCATCAAAAGGAAAGCTGCCCTTGAAGCAATTTCTCCCTTCCTCACATATTGCCAGTGATGTGTTTTCCATTGATTGTAATCGGAGCAGAATGTATACAACAATGTGTTTCATTATGCCTTATTTTGGGTTTGGTGTGGGGCTTTTGTTGTTCTGTTTTAGACAGGGTCTCACTCTGTAGTCCCAGCTGGCTGCGAACTCACTACTTAGACCAGACTAGCTAGAACTCTACCTCTGCCTCTGCTTCCTGAGTTCTGGGATTAAAGGAGTGTGCCACCATGCCTGACTAATTATCACACACGCGCACACACACACACACACACACACACACACACACAAACACACACACACACACTGTAGATTATACTACCCATCTCGCTGCTCTCTTTCCCCCATCTCACTAGATCACCTCGTCTTCCCAATCATTCCCTTTCTACTTCGGTGTCTTTTTAAGATCTGGATTCCTGATATGATAGAAAATTAGTGTTGTTTACCTGAGCCCAGCTTAGTGTCTTAACATGATGATCCAGGTCTATCAATTTTCCAAAAATTACCTGATTTTTCTGTTTTTATAGCTGAATAATTTTCTATATGTGTATAACACACACATTACTATAGCTGGATCATGAAGTAATTCTAGTTTTAATTTCATAAGAAATCTCCATGTTTATTTTCATAGGGACTGCATGAATTTATATCCTCACTGACAGTGAATAAGAGTCCTTTCCCTCAGCATACATACCCTTGCTAGAACTTGTGTGTTCTCTCTCTCTCTCTCTCTCTCTCTCTCTCTCTCTCTCTCTCTGTGTGTGTGTGTGTGTGTGTGTGTGTCTGTGTGTGTGTGTGTCTGTGTGCGCTCAAGCTTCATATGTCTGTGTTTTATCTGTAATTTTCCTACTATTGATTTCTAGATTGGTTCTACTATAAGATAATGTAAAGTAATTATTTTATTTTAGTAAGATTTGCTTTATGATCTAAGGCATGGTTAAGGGAAGTACAATTTACTTTCAGAGTTTAAATTATGTCCATCCATGCTCTCTGCTTGCCTGGTCTTTAGGGTTTCTTACGTGGTCAGCTTTCACTTAGATCTTCTTTGTAAGTAATTCGACACTTCTCTCTTTCAGGATTCTTCCTTTATTCTGTGTTCTTAGTACATGGACTATAATGGTGCTTGGGAAGGCAACATTTCTGGTCTTGTCTATTTGGGGCTCTAAATGTCTCTTGCACTTGACTGTCTGTTTCTCTCCCCAGAGCAGGAAAGTTTTCTGCTACAATGTTCTGTGTGTTTTATCTATGCTTCTTACTTTGCATCTTAGCTTCCTTTTTCTACATCAGGGATTTGCAGGTTTGGTCTGTTAATTGTGTTTGAGGATTTAAATATTGTTGCCAGGATCTTTTTCTTTATTGCTGTATGAGTGCAATTCCTCTTCTTTTCAATGCCTGTTATTGTTTGTTCCACCTGGCCCTGTCTGTTCATGCTGCTTTTCACTAGTTTATTGAACTTCATATTTCAAAACTTTCTATTTTTCCCTAAATGCCTATTTTCACACTGAATTTCTCATTCAAATTTCTGAATTCTTCATCTCAGTGTAAAGTTGGCTTATTCACTTCATTAATCTTTTCATTTGAATACTTGTCGAGGGCACTGGTCATCTTTAAAAAAGCAGACTGTTAAATTTTATGTTCAGCATTTTGACCATTTTAATTCTTTTGGATTCGGTTATTGAGGACTACAAAGCTTTGGAGTCTTGGTGCTGCCTGGCTTTCTCACTTTTCTTGTGTTCCCGGGTTGTAAGTTCTATGCCTGTTGTGTCTTGTCTGAGTTTGTATGTGGATCTTCCTAGAGAGCAGCTTTCTCTTGAGGCCCCAATATCCAATTAGTGAGGAACAAATAAATTCTTGCAACAGCAACACCAGCAAAGCAAACTAGATTATGTATATATTTTTGTCTAAGTATAACAAAAATAAATTCTTTTTTAGATTTATTAATTTTATGAATGTATATAAATGTGTTGTTCACATGTATGTATGTGCGACCAATACATGCCCAGTACACGAAGAGGTCAGAGAGTATTAAATCTCCTGGAACTGGAGTTACAGATGAGCCACTGTGTGGGTGCTGGGAACCGAACCTAGATCCTCTACAAGAGCAACAAGTGCTCTTAACCACTGAGTCATTTCTCCAGCCCCTATAAAAATAAATGGAAGAACGCTGATAAACAACCAATAATCATAAAATAAAAAGTGACAAGAATAATCTAAAATAAAGTAAGAAGTTAAAATTAATGAGATAATAGCAATAAATGTGAAATAAAATGTCATAGAATTAAAGAAGGTGAAGCAAGTTCAAACAGAAAAATAGACATAGAAAAATAGAAAGGAACACAAGGGATAGGAGGAGAAAGGAACAAGAAATTGTAAATATCAGAATACTAAAAGAAAAACTAAGTAGACGAAATTTGATAAGATAATGAAGAGGGTTAAAAATTAAAACAACATTTTTAAAGATTAAATTTAAAAAACACTAAAAATGATAGTAAAAAGAAAAAAATTTTAACTTGAGGTGCTTATTTTTGTATCTTCTAATACCGGAATCTGTCAAGTCTGAGGGTGGGTGTGGTTCCTGTCTGCTCCCATTCTATAAATGTGAGCTAAAAGCTGGGGTGGTAAAACGTATGTTGTCAGTGTCCTTCATTTTAGACACCTTCTTTATGTTTAAGGAGCTGCTGTGGATCCTATGAGCTCTTCGGCTTGTGGTGTCTTTCCACACCCACGCCCTGGGGGACAGACACTCAGGGCTGGCAAATATCCAAATTAAAGTGCACCAGAGAGATGAGACAGCAGAGAAGCGAATTCTTCCCTAAAGGAAGAGCCCTATGGAAACCCAGCTCTCCGCCTGCTGGTCTCCGTGCTTTCCAATCCTGCTCCGCAGTAAACTTTCAGTAAGAGAGGAGCAGTCTGCTAATCTGGGCTTAGAGTTCGTGGTCCCACCCAGCAGCAAACCTCCTGTGGCAGGGAGACAGTTGCCAAGATGACACGGCCCACCAGTCAGGAACTCAGAACCCTTAGTCACCTAGTAACCTAAGGATGGTAGGGCTAGCTCCTTAGCGGGTCAGGCCGTGGTTTCATCAAGTTTCCTCTAGGAATATGCGGCCAATTTTCTACATATATCCTCTTTCTGTTTGTTCTTTCTTTGCGGCTTTCTTGTCACCCTTTTCTTCCCAGTTTTCAGTCTCTCTCTTCCTCCTGCCTTTCTTCCCTCCACTCCTCCATCCCTCTTTCTTTCTTTCTTTCTTTCTTTCTTTCTTTCTTTCTTTCTTTCTTTCTTTCTTTCCTAGAATACAAACTTTCTTTTATTATCCCAAGTCTTCCTATTCACAGAATTTCATGATGGAAACTGATAATTCACCACCTCTCGCTAGAAACCCTGATATATTTATCAATGTACTGTGGAATTTTGAAATCTTTTTATTTGTGTAGGTTGAAGTCTATTGAATTTGTGGGGTTTATTAAAATTCAACTTACGCATCTGATGCCAAAAATAAAGTGAAAATTTGGTGTCTGATTGCCACATTAACTAAATACAGTAGCATGATAAATAAGAGACCTAAAGACAGATACTGGGGTTCAAGCTTCAAGATGAAGATCAGAGAAGCAAAGCAGCCAAGCCACTAGCTCTTACCTCTGCCTCAGGCTGAAAGGGTTGACCCTGTCTCCATGAGCTGTCACCAAGCCTCTCTGTTTCCTCAGCAGGGCTGGAGAATAATCCTGAGACTGAATACTGAAGACCTTGTTCCTATCTTTATACCTCTTTAGTCCTGGGATTAAAGTGTGAGCTCTGTTACTCTTTTAGATTGACTCAATCTTAGAGAGATCCATCTGCCTCTGTTTCCTGAGTCCTGGGATTAAAGGTGTGTGCCTGGCTTCTATGGCTAAGTGGTATGACTGCTTTGCTATTTTGATCCTCAGTGGCTTTAATAAATCATAAACAATATTTCACAACAACAATCATATGTTAGCTCTCTAAAAGCTGTATTTAATGCCTACCTGAAGAGCCTTATAACCAGCCATGCTCGCTACTCAATCATAAGGACTTTCATTGAGCAACACAGGGTTATTCTCACCACACACAGTATTTTGCAGACCTTTTCACAGAGACCCATCAATATAAAAACAGCCTAAAAGCATCGGGGACGCCAGTGCTGATATAGGACGTGCCAGTGCTGATATTTGCCTCTTTAAGCTACATGACAGGTAAAATGCTGGCTATCTGTCGTACCACAGAACATACAGGCTGATTGAAGGGTCTCCTTTGGCTAAGAGACAAACAACTCAGACAGCCCTTTTTGGCAGTGGAGACAAGCCTCTGCTTGAGATGCACCTTTCTGTATTGCAGAAAGCTCTTGGCCTCTCTTGTTCCAGGGAAGTTCCTCTGTTTTTTTGCTTATGAAACAGAAAGTACATACAGTTTGTGGTTAGTAAGTTAGGCACCCTGGACTGAATGGAAGCTCTGTTTGCCTGATTGGTTGTTGAAGCAAATGCTCTGTAAATGGGATGTCCAGAACTATGGATTATCACATTAAGTACCTGCATCCAAATTCTTAATATTTTTCTATAAGGCTAAAAAGACAGGAGAAAATGAAACATCTTGTGGAGAAATAAGTTAAACATTTCTGCCACCATTTGTGACATCCAGTATTTATCCTGATTAATTCCAATGCCTGCCTGTCTGCTCCCTTTTGCGGGAAATGGAAACTGTCTCTACTATCTATTAATAAAACCTCTTGGATAACTTCCAACATGATCCTGTTATCCATCTTTTGAAAAAAATATAGAAATGAACTGGAAAGACTCCATTGCTTCATTCAGAAGCTGTGCCCCGTAGTAGATTTATGGCTCAATCTTATAGTTCCATGTCCAGAACAGGGCTGATCCTTATGAATGATACAAGTAACAGTGGCAATGAAACTAATATGAATTACTTGTCTGTGGCAAGGTGGCTGTTCCAAGTGCTTTACATGCTTTCTCTAATATGATTTTTAGAGTTATCATATACCGTACAGGCACTGATTGATATGGAAGTGTGTACCTGAAAAGTACAAGAAATTTGTCAAGAATTACAGCTGGTAAGGGGTAGAGCTGAGACTTAAATCTGGTTTGAGGATTAGAAGGTAGCAGTCAATAGAAAAGCCCCATTGTTGGTCTCCACATTTTCATGTGCAGCAAGAGTAGTAAGTCCCCAAGGCTGTGCATGATACAGCCTTCGCTTGAAACAGAAACACATGAGTAGAGTAGCAAAAGTCATTCATAAAATATTCAAGACCATGATGATGATATTAAGAGCAAAGCTTCTCAGTGCATCAAGGACCAGCTGAAGGATGAGTCCCTGGATGTTGATTTCAGGAGATGAGCCTAGAGGTGAGCCGTCTTTCTGAGATCATGAAGAATAGCATTGGGATGCTCATTTTTCCCTGGCTTTTTAAAAATTGTAACTCAAAGAACAAGACACATTTATTTTCATTAAGGAAAACCTAATTAATTATTTCAAGTTAATTAAGTGGATCTGCTCCAAGTTGAGTTTAGCATATAAATCCACATTCAAAAGTGTTACCATCTGGCCTGAATGGGAAAAAATAAGGGGATTGGGGAACAGAGTGAGGAGTTCTGTGGGAAGAAAGTCAGAAAGTAGCCTTTCATCTTAGCTACCTTGGTCCTTCATAAACAAAAGGGTGGAGAAAAAGTACTGTAGTAAGGCTTTTAGCCACGAGTGGGAATTTTTTCTGTTTGTCATTGTCAAAACTGTCTTTTCCATTGTTGTATACGCATCCCTTTAGCTTGTTTACAGTCACCATGTAACTGACCTTCAAACCCTCAGCATCACCTTCCAATTTTCTGCTCTTCTAGCTTCAGTTCGTCTTTGTCCATTTACCAGTTGCTGCTACTTCTAGAGTATGAGCATGAAAAATAGACAATAGAAATAAAATAGATCTCTTCTGTAATAGACAGAGGATGTGGTGTGTTAGTTCCTTTCCCATTGCTGTGATAAGAAGCCATAACCAAGGGAGCCTGTGAAAGAAAGCATCTATTTGGGACTCAGAGCTATAGAGAGCGAGTCCATGTTCATCACTGTGGAAAGCATGGCAGCAGGCAGGCAATCATGGCTCTCAAGCAGTAGCTGGGAACTCTCCCATCTTGAGACAACAACCATGAAATACAGATAGAGAACTGGGAATGGCTTGGGCTTTTGAAACCTCACAGCCTGACTGAAGTGATGCACTTCCTCCAAGGAGGCCTCACCCCCAAATCCTTCCCAAATCAGGGACAAAGCATCCAAATATATGAGCCAATGGTAGCCATTCTCATTCAAGCCACCACTGTGGCCAAGACTGGGTTGACAGAAATTGTATTAATAGAGGTCTGGTGTGTCCTACTTGTATTGTATTGTATTGTATTGCTTTGGTCTATCTGGACCTCTGCTTCTCCAGGGACTAATACATTCTTGATGAGAAGAGCCAGGCTTTTTTCCATTTCTATTTCCCTGGTATGTAATTGCATGTTTCAGGCACAGGAGACATTGTAAGAAGCCATGAAGGCATGAGTGAGTAAATGAATAAAGGATAAAGGAGTGAATGTGTGTAACTGAGTAAAATAAGAAAATTGGCAATTCTTGTCTTTTAGCCTTATTCTCCCTAATGAAGCTCCTTAAGATGGTCCAAGGTTGCAATTTTTAATAAGTATTCTTGACATTATAAACCTATACCACCAGCTCTTCCAACACACACACACACACACACACACACACACACACACATCAAAGCAACAAAACAACAAGACAAAAAACCCTCTGAAGTGTCAAGCAAATTGTTTAGAAAGAAGAACACAGCACACATGGTCCTGTTTGGTTTGGTTTCTGCTGAGTAGGGCAGCAATGCTGCGTTTTACTGCTTCTCCCTGTTCAAGGATAATCCAATCTTGCAGCGACAGCTACTGAAGTCAATAACAGTTCTTAGAGGGGAGACAAATCATGTCTGCACTGGATTACAGCAAAACAGAATGCCCTGCCACTGCTGTCAGTGAGAGCTTCCTTGTTTGTGGCTTCATTATGCCCTTAAATGAAATATCTATATTTCTTCTGGATTTAATGAGGCTATAGACAACCGACTCTTTACAGAGTAATGTTGGAGAGTTTTTGCTTTGAATTTGATATATTCTAATTTGCGCTTAACTACCCTTCCCAAGCAATTCAGGTTCTCAGATGGGCATTTTAGGGATAATTAGCTAAATGTTCCTCTCATTAGCCACGGCGCCTAGAAAAAGACAAAGGGAATCAATAAGACAAAGCCAGTTTAGGAGAACATTGACTGTCCGTCAGGAGGAGCAGCTACTTCATCAAGTTGTGTGTTCCTGCAGGAGGCAGCTTCTCCCAGCCCACACATCATTAACCTGTCAGTGGCAGCTACGATTTTCTGCTCAATCACCTTTCTGTTCTGTTTTAGTTTTCAGGACTTTACCTCCTGTCTTTCTTCACCATCCTCATTGGGCTGGTGCTCTACTCCTCCACCTCCACGTACATAGCCCAGGATCCCCGAGTGTACAAGCAATTCCGTAATCCTTCAGGACCTGTTGCGGACTTACCCAGCACAGCTCAGGTGGAGCCTTCAGTCACCTATACCAGCCTGGGCCAGGAGACAGAAGAAGAGCCCCATGTACGTGTGGCCTAGGGGGAGGCCTGCCCTGCCCACTGAGGACAACTCAGAGGCCATGTGTTGCTCATCATCTCTGTATTGTACATAGAGAAAGGTATTTAGTAGGTGCAGTTTGACAGGTGGACCGCAAGGTAGCTAATCCTCCTTTTGTAAAAGGAAAAAAGCTGAAGGCCACTAGAGACACAGGCTTCAATCCACCTGATTCAGAGAGAGGCTGTGATAGTATGTATCCTGACCCAACCCCCACCCCTGCATTAATTACTGTGAAAATTTTTGAATCAAAAGCAAGTATTATTGTTACTATGATTTTTATTATTGTTGTTACTGTTATTACACCACTTTCAGGAGGAGGTTTTGTATTCCTGGTGGGAATTATTGCCAGACCCTCACGTAGTCCGCATACTCCCCCTTTTCTATGGCAAGTCACTTTTTAAGAACCATACCTTTTGTTTTGTTTTGCACAGACTATATGAGTGATGCATGCCACAGAAGCTCTACCCTTCAGAAGTTCCCTCACCCTGGTGACCTTGTGGCTAATGGTTTCCTCTGTCACCTGTTGGATTGCCTGCTCAATAAGGATTTTGTGCCGTGACCCTTGTGGGGAGGGGAAACTGACCATATAATTCTCTATTCTAGGAATAGATATAAAACAAACATTTTAGCCTTTTTATATTTCATTTTCTGCTTACTCCAGGCCATTGGCTTTCTTTCGGGCCAGGAGATTCACCTAATGAGGCCCTGTGACTATAGGATAAGAATTCTCCTATTTTTGTAGCTTACAGGAAACCCTCTAAATAAAATCACTTATGTTTAGGGTTGTAAGATTTTTTTATTTTTTTTCTGTCCTTCCCTATATCACACTCCTCAAAAATTAGCTTCTGTTTTAATTTTTTTCTTAATGATGCCATGGAATTAATCAAATACTGAAAAAGCCATGTCATTTGCCCTCTTAGTTATATAGTACCTCTTGGGGAGTATGCCAAGTTGGACACTATGTTTATTGTGGGGCATCACTGTTTATGCCACCTCCTGGAGCAAGGTACTGATGTGGAACAATCTCTGTTTGTAGCTCTCATGTTCTGGTCCCTTAGTAGTGGTAAAGATGTTGCCATTGAGAAGTCTGGCATTTTGGTCACAATGGATACCTATCTAATAGCAGAATATAAGGATAGGCATTTGTACACACAGAGGATGCAAGAGCATCCCAGTGAAGCTTGATACATCACTAGTTTAATCAATTCTGTTGTCTCAACAATGTCTCCCCCACCTGCAACAGAGGAAATTGAGAATCTCCACAGACTTTTATAATTTAGAATAGATTCCATATGTATGTGTGGAAGTACTCTGTAGCTTGGCTGACTCCAACACCGTTCAAAAGGATCCTTGGTAGAGTTACAGATTTTTTATAAATGTTCATGAAACTTGAGACAATTCAATTCAATATATTTTGATCAAGCAAGCAAAACAAAACACTAGTGGGGGAGTCCCATAAAGCAAGAACAGATTTTAGTAGGGCCTGAACAAGTCCTAAACACGGCAGGCAGGAGCCCCCGCCTGTTCACCAGTCAGCCTCTGGCCTCTTTGTCATCCTTCTCCTGTGAAGTCATCATGATCCACTTTGACAACTCTCATAAGAACAACACATATCCAAAATAAGTAATGTGCTTGAAAACTGTAACTCAATTACAGTATTTTTTCATTGGAAAATATAACTTTTCTTCTAAAGTATTGTTTAGTTCTGACCTAGGAGAAAGAAAAGCGGTTTTCTGATATGCATATTTCATGCCAGATTTCCCCCATGGAACTAGGTTTTCTTTCTTGAGTGGGGTGGACACGGGGGAGAAAGGTTCGGGCTAAAGCTACATGTCATATCCTACATAACCTTGTCAACATCTGCTCTCTGCTACCTTTAAGCCAATTAAATACCTTTCTCTGAATATTTTGTCCATTCAGATCCGAAGACCTTTACAGACTGTGCTTTTATTTTTGTGTTTACATTCCTTTGATTTGCATACTTTACTTGATTTGTTGCATTTTTAGTATTTATTTTAAGCCAAATGTCTTTGTCTTTTTTATTCATTTTTATGACACTGATTTGTAGACACTCGGTAAACTCTTGGGAGAAACAAGTAGCTGAAATTGTTTCCGAGTTCATTCAGTGGGCTAGGCACATGTTTAAATTTAAAGTTTGAAAAGGTTTGCAATTAACTGATGGCTGAAGGTTGTCGTCTGGACCATTTTATAGGATGTTTTAACTGACTCCATTGTATGGAAACCAAGTATGACTATCAAGATGAATTCAGTGTATACTTTTTGTTACTGGATGTGATGTCTTTGTTATCAGACATTCATACCACTGGATTACTTCACCTGTGTTCGTTTATCTCCATTTATAAAGCTGGTAACATTGGCCATCCAAGATCAGAAATTTAGAATTGACCCTTAAGGAAAAAAAGACAAAATGTTTCAAAGAGCCATGTTTTCAGTATGAAAACATTGGTGGTTTGAGAGTGGGTGGGAAGTGGGAATAGGGTAACATTAACTGTAGCAGTTTTAGTTTCTGAGATTCTGTAACCTCAGTAGACACCAGGAAGAATTTCAACGTCTTACTCCACCACTCTCCTCTCCTCAGTGAATGAGAACAGTCCTTTGTATGATTGCTGATGAGGAGCAAACCACAGCTCTCTTCAACCTTGCCAGAGATGAGTAGTGGTTTTCACTTCCTCACCGGAAACTTGCACTGGGGACAGAACTTGCCTTGGTCAGTCAGATCTCCCCACAGCTTCAAACACATATCCAGGTAGACCAAGCAATGGACCACTTTGCACCACTGTGTACCATGGAAAGGTTTCAATGTTTAGTTTAGGTATTGCTAACTTGTGCTATTAACCTTTTGACAAGCTTGTAGTATTGTTTGTTTGGGGTTTATTTTTTATTTGTAACCATTTAGTAGTCCCCAGCTAGCTATCAGTACAGATTTTACCCCATGGGTAGGAGTCTATCTTCATACCACGTTACAAAGCACACTAATCCTGACATCACAATGGAAAATATGAACCAAAATAGAAACAAAAGAAAAAAAAAGAACTTCACACTGGGAAGCTGAACAAGCAATCCACCTTTCCTATGTGCATGCTCCCCCATGGACTGGCTGTGGCAATGTAACACCTGTACAATGTTTTCAAATAAAAAATACATGCTTTATGAAAGCAGCACGCTTCTGGCTCTCTCGTGTGTTTGTCTACATTGTGACAACCGTGACAGCAGTTCCCTTGAGATGCTAGAAATAGCAACAACGGCAGAGAACCCAGCACACGTCAAAATAAAAACCATAGAGAAAATAGCTCCAAATTAGGTATGGCATAGTCTCTGAACTGTAGTTTCAAGAAGTCGTATTAAACACATTTGTAAATTGCTTCAGGGTACTAAAAAGGGCTCTTGGGATAGAGCTTCCATGTCCACCTGGAAAACTCATTCAGGATAATGGAAAGCTACCCACAAGGTTTCTTATGAAGAAATTTCTGGGTACACTGCCCTGGGCATAGCACAGACCTTGTTATGTTCCACCTGTTTTCCCAATGAGTTGTCATTTTCTTAAGAGAAAGAACCGATTTCCTAAATACTCAGGAGCTCCTGCAATAGCAAGATGACGAAGCATTAGAATTTCATAACTATTTATAAGAAGGAAAACAAACAAACAAACAAAATAAGACTAAAATTCACAGGCCAGCTGTCATTGATTAGATTGTCTTTTTTCCCCACAAGAAAATGTGTGATATAATAGCCCAACACAGATCCAGCTAATCTGTTCAGTGCCCAGCAAAACACCTGGCATATGGAAGACATATATACATCTTATTTTACTAGAATCTACCTGCAAAACCATAAATACAAAGCACAAGCATGAGTAAATCTATTAAAAAATGTTGCCCTTCTTCTCTTAGATTTTTATTATTATTATTATTCCAACAGAATTCTTGTTCTTGTAATTGAAAAGAATCAGCACATCCACTCAAGGGAACTTAAGAAAATCACTTACAATGTTTAAAGACCTCCAGGTTTAGGGCTGAGACAGAAAACAACAAAGGTCTTTACTTTCAAATAAAATCTTATATTTGTATCATAACTTCTTAATTGTGCAATCCAATCACACTTTTTTTATTCTTCATTTTTGTCTTTGATATTCTTCCCTCTTTTTCATTTCTACAGTCAGAGGGCTCATTAGGGTATATCTATGAAGGATTTAAAAAAATCTATTGCAGCTGAAAAGCCCTGCCACTTCCAGGTGGCCTGTACTGAGACTCAAGAAGACAAGACATTGAGTGTCACTCTTCATACATCTAGACAAGTCTCCTCCAAACATGACCACATAATGATGAACTTTACATACTGAAAAGCAATCTTTCTGAACTCATCTCAAACTGATGTCGCTGGTTAAAATGTATCACCTATAGATGTACGTACAAGATGCTTTAAGTAGGCTGAGCACATGATTTGTGATATAATCCATTAATACTTTCAATACAAAGGCAGACATTGATAGCCATACATAGACAACAGGTGCAGATCTGGTGCAACAGGTACAACCTGGGAATACAGTCACATTGACTTTAAGACAAACTGGTTCATCCCTACCCATGCAAGCTGGCAGCATAGCATCTAGCCATGTCTTCCTGCCACGAGATGGCAATGAATCAGAACAGGAAGACAGGCTGCTCACCTGCTCACCTGCTCACCTGCTCACCTGCTCACCTGCTCACCTGCTCACCTGCTCACCTGCTCACCTGCTCACCTGCTCACCTGCTCACCTGCTCACCTGCTCACCTGCTCACCTGCTCACCTGCTCACCTGCTCACCTGCTCACCATGGATAGCTATTAGTTACTTCTCTTTAGTGTTCCCTATCTTGTGTAGGCCTCCCATGAATGCTCAGAGCTGCTGTAAGTCCAAGAGAGTAACAGCCAAGTCATGCCTGTGAACAGGGATACAAAATAACTGTGAAACATTTTACTGCTGTTAGAGATAGCCCCTACTTGGATTCTGAAAGCAAACCCTATTTTCTACAAGACGATCCTGAAGAACACTTCTAGCCTGGGCTTCCATCTAACTATCTGGGTATCTGTAGTAAGGGGTGGTGGAAAACAGAGACATGTCCCAATGCAACATCACCAACACCACTGCTGTTTCATTGCTCAAGTGTGAGCCTAAAGGAGCATGCTTTTTTGAAGTTACTCCGAAGAAAACTACAGCAGAGACAGACACACCCATGCACTTCAAGAAGTGTGGAGCGATGAATGAGTATTGCATAAATGAATGTTTGCTCCACATGGGAAAGAGGTCAGTTCCTAGAGGCCAAGAATAGACAAAGGACCCAAACCACTCTTCACTTAATGTTTCCCAAACAACTCACATAAGTTCTCCTTTTAGTACTTCAGGCTTCATATTGAAATAAGGAGTGTTAATACCTATTTTGTCATGAAAGGGGCAGGGGGTGTCTTCTCGCCTTCATGGGTCATGTCTCTGTAGGTAGGAGTTACCCCCATGGTACCTGAAGAGGTTCAATAAATTTTGAGTAACAGTAATAATTGCAGTTTTACAGATGGTTGGCTACTTGCCAGTTTGCCGGCAACTAGAAAAGCAATAAAAACATCTACTTGTTCTTAAAGTGACTACTGTTCTAAATGAAATTGCTAGAGAGAGAGGAAATGGCCTAATCACTCCAGTAATCAAACCAGTCTCATTATGGGGCTCCCTGTGAGCTTTTGTTTGAATTTTCTAATGTAGTTTTTGGCATTAGATGGGATTTTAAAAGCTAAATAGGTCACACATGCATACAAATGGTTGAGTGAAGCACATAACAGCTTTATGTTCCTAAGATTTTGCCTATGAGGCTCCTTTTTAATTAAAAGGGAAAATTGTCAGGGATAGCAGACAACTTAATGTGGGGAATTCAGCAGTCATAGGGAAGAATGATGACACTTGGATTAATAATCCTAACTTCTGCTGCACCATCAATACTGGCCCCTCACTGGGGCCCCTCCTGGACATCCTGTTGTTGCCCAGTGTCGTGGAGACCCTGCAGCTTTGTATGTGCAGGTCTGGCCCTCTTACACACTCCAGACGTTCATAGATGAGGGACATGTTGGGGTGGGGAAAACCAGCAGAAATGAAACTACCTTGGTTGTGTTGACCCAACGCACAATGTGAGAGGGGTCTCAGAACTGTCCTAGGCCAAGGGATCCCTGAGATCAAGCACACATCTAAGTTTCAGTGGTTGGTCATAAGCTTTGTCAGGGGACGACCTGCATCAGATCCTTGCTGTCACTGACTGCACTCTCCAGTGACCTATGGTCTGTCAGTGTCCATCAAGAACCTCCTGCTCATCTGTCAATGAAGGCCAATGACTCCGAGGCAAAGGAGTCTTACTCTCCTCCGAGGTATTGGAGCAAACTGAAGCCCTCCGTCAAGTTGCCCCTGAAGGGGAAAGATGTGGAGAAATCGAAAGCCCTGAGCACGAAGTTGATATCATTGGGTCACTGAAAGTTGCAAGCATGGGTAAATGTGGAGCTGTAGTAATTAGTGCAGGATCTCCAGGTAGGGGTGAGTGTTGGCCTCAGCAAGGGACCCCAGGGCCTCTCTCTCTTCCATGCTATTTGACCACTGTTAATCTGGAGCATACTAGCTCAAAATTCAGTTATTATACCTTAAACTGTTTCAATTGGTTTGTTATTGCTGTGTTTTTATGATGTGCACAGAGTAGAGGGCATGTTTGCAGAAGGCTGCGTGGACCTCAGAGGACATCATCACCCACTCACTCCTCTTCTTCCACCTTTATATGGGTTCTGGGGATCGAACTCAGGTTTTTCAGGCTCGAATGGCAAAGCACTTTACTGGATGAGCCATGTTACCAGCATCAGCCAATAGAACCCTTAAAATCATTGAAGATGGCATAGTTCTAGTTCTAGTTCGCATCATTTATTCTATGTGCATATCACTGATATATTAGAAAAAATTAATTTAATCCTCATTTAATCCTCAAAGCGCAAGAAGAGTCATACAGTGAGAGCTGTTTTATTGATGAGTTAGTGGAAGCATGGATGAGTTACATAAAACGGCCAGAGTCACACATGCAGCAAGTGAGGAGGCCAGGACCCAAATCCAGTGTGTCTGGTTTCAAAAGCATTTAAGTATACAACAGCACAAAATGTCTTATGGAAGTTCAAACAAGCAGTTACGCTAACAAAACCTTTGAGGAACTATGTACAAGAACCCTGTTTGCTGAAGCCCATTCCTTAGGGTGAGATGCCATGCTTAGAGGCAGTAGGATCACGATATAATTCCAGTACATGAACTAGCTTGTTGGAGCCCATTCCCTATGGTAGGACGCCATGTTCAATATTAATGCATGTGAGAGAGGCCTGGTCCTACCCCAACCTAGTGTACCAGACTATGTTGACTCCTCATGGGAGCCCTTATCTGTGAGGAGGAGTGGACTGGGGGTGGGCTGGGGGGAGGTGAGGGAAGGTGGGAGTAGGGGTGGGAAGGAGAACTGTGGTTGAAATATAAAATAAAATAAAAAATTAAAAATGTAAAAGAAAAGAATCCTGTTATTTCAGGTTTTTCCATTGTTTTGTTTTGTTGTTGCTTTTCATGTAGGAAAAGCACAAACTTGATTATGTTCAAGTAGAAAATTAGCCCTATTAAACCAGTCAGCATAAGAAACCTATGCTAACCATATTCATGGCTCCTCACTGACAAAGGAAAGGGATGACAGGCAAATCCCTCTCTCTTCAGAACTGATATAAACAATGGGTCATCAGTCAGAAGTATTATCTTGCTCTGCTGATAGGAAGGTGTGGCCTGGATCAGTGTCCCCGAGTCCTCCTATGGGCTCCATTCCCGCCAACAGGGACTGGTCTCCTCCAATATGCCTCTTGTGTTTACGGTGCCGTGTTCTATGATTATTTCTGTCCCTCTCTTTGTAGCCTCACAGGAGCATATGGCACAGCTGAACCCCTCCCCCTCTTTCTTCAAACAGCTCTTCTGGAGCTCATAGAACCCCTTTCTCCCGGTGTCCTGCCAGGACATCCCTTTTCTATATCCACAGCTGGTTTTTCTTTTGCATCTATTACTAAATGATAAAGCTCATTCATGTCTCTGTCCTCAGGTCCCTTCTCCTTTGTGTCCATACTCATATCCGCTGTCTCACACTCCTGCCCGTGCCTCACACTCAGGAGTCACCCGCATAGATCTCTCTGCCAGTCCAATGTGTCCGGCTTGAACATCTAACAAGCTTTTCATGTAAATGTATCCGAAATATAATTCATGATCCTCCCACCCCTGCCTTTCCTCCAGTGCTCCCTGTCTTACTTCCTAGAACCATGATATGCCTGGTGATTTGGGCCAAATGCCTGAGATTCACCCTGGACATGTTCTTGACATCAGCACCCAGGTTCTCATCTTCTCTCCACCAGCAAATGACTTGGGTTCTGATTCTGACTCCCAGCCCCAGATGTTACTAAGGACTTTCATGCCATCCTCCCCTGCGTCCATATAGCCTCCTGCATACTCTCCACATCTGCCCCTGTACTTGCCATTCTCTACAGAGTGATCCTTTTAAAATGTAAATTACATCCTGTCATTTCACTGCACCAAGCCCTTGATGTCCTTTTTCAGCATTAGAATAAAATTCAAATGCTTCACCATGACTCTCAAGACCCACCAGACCTGGACCCTGCCTTCTTAGCAGCTACATCTGTCTGATTTTCCCTCAGGAAGTCACCACTGGCACCTGAGGTCATTCCTCCTCATGGCCCTTGGAACCATCAGCCTGGGGTGCTCACACAGGTCATCCCATGGCTGACTCCCACAGAGGGACCACCTTCACTGTCCTTAACATAGTCACACTCTTCCATTATCCTGACATTTCAATGTTCTTCATTTTTGTAGATGCCTGGGTAGATCTGCCTTCTACTACAATGTGTGCACAGAGATTGTGTCATGCTCATTGCTGTCTTGTCAGCACTGGGAATAGCCCCTGACATATGGTTGATCCACAGTAAAATGAGTTTAATAGGTGGAATCTAAACTTGGAGCAATAGTTAAGGCTCTAGAATAAGACAGTTAAGTGTTAAGGCTCAATCCCTACTATACTTACTCCAATCCCTACATTCCACACAATAGATTCCAGGCAGTAGCCTAGTACATACAGGAGGTATTTAGGGCATTATACAGGCTTTGAAATCCACACCAGCTAGGATACTGGTTCCCAACCTTCCAAATGTAGCGACCCTTTAATACAGTCCCTCATGTTGTGGTGATCCCCAACCATAAAATTCTTTCATTGCTACTTCAGAACTGCAATTTTGCTACTGTTATGAATACTTACTGATGTAAAAATATGAGATAATGGATATTTGATGTGTGACCCTTGTAAAAGGGTTCTTCGAACTCCAATGGAATTGCAACCTACAGGTTGAAAACCACTGAGCTAGGGAGACACACAATATATAAATGACCTTGGATTGGATATACATAAACAAACCAAAGACTTTTCCTAATGTCTATTAAAGTTTATCATTCAGGAACCTTTAGGAGAGAACACACAGTACAAAGTTTGAATCACCAGCAAGAACTAAAGGCCCAACTGTGAGTCTCCAGAAATAATTTTTCTCTTTAGAGCTATTCCTCACTTGGGCTATTCCCCTGCCTCCCAAACTGGTGGTCTGCCTGCCCTCTTTAACAATTACCTTGACTCCCCAGCAGCATGTCCTCAGCAACCAACAACAGCACCTTCCTTTACCATTCTATGGACAATCAAGGTGAGCTTAGAAACTTATCAAGCCTACAAATCTCCCCCTTCATCCCACTGGCTGCCCAGTCTCCTCACTGACAAATAAAGGAGTACCAAGTCCAAAGTATAGATCAAATCATATCCATGCATCATTCCCCTGAATGCAGAGTCAAGATGGGGAAAGTGAAAAATGCTTATAGCCAAATGTAGCCTGTGGATAAGTAGCCACTTTTGATCTGACAATGAAGGAGGACCCCTGCCCAAAAGTAACACTTCATTCCACAACCAATTGCTGATCAACTACTGTATACCAAGCACTGATCAAAGAGGATTACAGAAGTGGGGAAGGAAACAAGTTTTTTTTTTCCATTTCCTTTTTTTTTTAAGGTAGTCATCAATCTTTTAATTTTTTTATTTTTTGTGTGTGTAAAGATCTGTTATATTTTTATTTTTTTAACTTTTTTATTTGAATTAGAAACAGTATTGATTTACATGACAATCCTGGTTCCCATCTCCCTCCCGTCCTCCCCTACCACCACCACCCCAACTAAAACCCTATCTATCACATATCCTTTCTGCTCCCCCTGGATGATGAGGGTGTCATCAGTGTCTATTGTATCCTTTGGAATAGGGCCTAGGCCCACCTCCACCCCTGTGTGTCTTGGCTCAGGGAGTTATTCCTCTATGTAGAATGGGCTCCCAAAGTCCACGCCTATGCTAGGGATAAGTACTGAACTTCTACAGGAGGTCCTGTAGATTTCTGAGGTTTCCTCACAGAAACCCATGTTCCTGGGGTCTGGATCAGTCCCATGCTGGTATTCCAGCTACCAGACTGGGGAGCAAGAGTTCTCCGATGTTCAGTTCAGCTGTTCAGCTGGGTTTCACCAGCCTGGTCTGGACCCCTGTGCTCTTAACTCATCCTCTGAATCTGGGTTTCAGTTCAGTTCGGTGATTAGTTGTGGGTGTCTGCTTCAACTTCCACCAGCTGCTGGATGAAGGCTATAGGATGGCATCTAAGTTAGTCATCAATCTCATTATCAGGGGAGGGCATTTAAGGTAGCCTCTCCTCTGTTGCTTAGATTGTTAGCTGATGTCATCTTTGTAGATCTCCAGACATTTCCCTAGTGCCTGATTTCTCTGCAAACCAAAAATGTCTCCATTATGATATCTCCATTTTTGTTATCAAAAAAGTTTTTATGTTCTAATGGAGGAAGATTAAAAACAACATAAGAGAAGTTTCAACAGAAATAGTGCTATAAAGAAAATAAGAGATGAGCCAGCAAGATGGCTCAGCAGGTAAAGAAGGTCCTTGCCAGCCAAACCAGGTGACCTATTTGATCCCTAGGACCCACAAGGGGAAAACAAAGAATCAATTCCCATGAGTTGTCCTCTGACCTCCACATGCACTTTGTGGCATGTGCATACACATGATTTTTTTAAAATTAAATAACTTTAGAAGAATATTGTATGCACATGTATGTTTTGCTTGCATGCATGTCTGTGGAGTGTGTGTGTGTGTGTGTGTGTGTGTGTGTGTGTGTGTGTGTGTAAGTGGAGTCCATAACAAGGCATCTGACTCCCTAGAACTAGAATTAGAGACATTTGTGAGTTACCATGTGGGCTAGGATCCAAACCCAGGACAACATACAGAAGAAAACACAAACAGAGGGAATAGCCTTGCAAAGAGAATTTAGGCAGACACCCATGTGTGGCATAACTGGCTAGGCACACATGCAGATAATCCATTTCTCTACTTCGGGGAAGTTTCTTAACATGCCTGGACATAGGTTTCTCATAAGTAAAAGATGATGCTGTCAGTGCTAATTGACAGCATTACCTTGCTGATTACATGAGAAGACATTTACTGCAGAACATGTCAAAGGTTGCAGCAAGGGCTCAAATGGTGTTACTCTCATCCTATATTCTAGAAGATTGGCATTCTCCCTACTTGTAAAGAAAGAATCCAAGTGTCAACACGCATACTTTATATTCAAATGTATCATTCAGCCACCAAAAACTGTGGCCTTTGACCAGTTCTCTCTCTCTCTCTCTCTCTCTCTCTCTCTCTCTCTCTCTCTCTCTCTCTCTTTCTCTCTCTCTCTCTTGTTTCTGCTTTTGATTTGCTTGTTCTTTTGAGACAGAGGCTCATTATGTAGTTCTGGTTGGCTCTAAACTCATGATCCTGCTGCCTCAGCTTCTTAGCACTGGGATTTCAGGTCTGTGCCTCTCCTTCATGTAGTGTTGAGGTTTTTCCCTGGCTCCAACCCCAGAGCTGATTCCCAGACTCCCCGTGGGAAGCCATCACTAATGCCAAGCTGCTGCCAGCATGGTTCAGAACTCCCACCCCAGCACAAATGATCCCAAAACAGAGGGGGAAAATGATCATGCTGTTGCTGCAGCCCTGACACTGAGTCTTTCCCAGCCTCTGCCCCTGGGCAGGAAGATAAACAGCTGTGTCAGTTAGAGAGCTCTGCCCATAAATAAAGACCATGTGCTGGGAATTTTACTTTTATTTAAAGTTCTATTTACATAGGGTCAGAAAAGCCAACTTCTATTTCAGTAACATCCCAACAGCAATTATAAAAATAAATACTTAATAAATATTTTTACCCACAAAAATGTTTGGGTGAAGTCTTTTTCAGACTTTCTAGTCAAACACACAGGGCCTGTAAATGAATAGCAATGTTCGTTTCTTCAGTATATAACCAGGCAAGGTATATTTGCTGCTATAAATGTCACTGAACTTGTACCCATTTCCTCAAGCTGAACTACTTGATTCTGATTTGGCTCACAATGCCTTTCACCTGAACACCTACTTCTATTCCGCCTCCCTCTGAGTCATTCTCTACTCAGCATCTAAAACACTGTTCTGACCCTGCCATTGTCCTGGCCTCCCTCCTTCCCTGGCTCTCTGCTGCAAACTCTGCAGGAGGCAATTCGCATTCTTTAAGATCTGAATCCATCAGGATGCACTCAGATCAGTGTCTTGCTCAGTCATCATCAGAGAAGCTTCCTCCTTCAGGAGATGGAAACAAATCAGAGATCCACGGTTGGTCGATGTGCAGAGAATAAGAGACTTGCAACACTTAGTCCTAAATGGAAGGTCTCCATCAAATCCATTCACTCAGTGCTCAGGGAACTCTGCAGAAAAGGAAAAAGAAAGATTATAAGAGCCAGAGTGGGCTTCTCATTCATCCTTGTGCACCATAGGCGGCACAGGCACCAAGATGTCCAACCGAGTTGTCTGCCGGGAAGCCAGCCATGCCGGGAGCTAGTACACTGCCTCAGAACCTCAGCTGAATGCCCAGCTAGAAGGTTGGCTTTCACAAGTTCAGTCTACGAAAAGACCTGCTAGAGCCATTATTGCACCCCATGCAGGATACACATACTGTGGTTCTTATGCTGTCCATGCTTACAAACAAGTGGATCCGGCTATTACCCAGAGAATTTTCATTCTTGGACCTTCCCATCATGTGCCCCTGTCTCAATGTGCACTCTCCAGTGTGGATATATGTAGGACTCCTCTGTAAGACTTTCGTATGATTTACGGAGAGATTTACAGAAGACAGGAATGTTTGAACGCATGTCTCTGCAGATAGATGAAGACGAACACAGTATTGAAATGCATTTGCCTTATACAGCTAAAGCCATGGAAAGCCATAAAGATGAGTTTACCATTATTCCTGTACTGGTTGGAGCTCTCAGTGAGTCAAAAGAACAGGAATTCGGAAAACTCTTCACTAAATGTCTAGCGGATCCTAGTAATCTCTTTGTGGTCTCTTCTGATTTCTGCCACTGGGGTCAAAGTTTCCGTTACAGTTACTATGATGAATCCCAGTGGGAGAGTTATAGATCCATTGAACATCTAGATAAAATGGGTATGAATATTATAGAACAATTAGATCTTGTATCTTTTAGCAATTATTTGAAGAAATATTATAATACTATATGTGGAAGACATCCCATGGGGTACTATTAAATGATATCACAGAGCTCCAAAAGAACGGAATGAATATGAGCTTTTCCTTCTTGAATTATGCCCAGTCGAGCCAGTGTAGAAGCTAGCAAGACAGTTCAGTTAGTTATGCAGCTGGAGCACTCACGGTCCACTGAAGCTCTGACCCTCAGGGACACCACCTGCACAGACTCACACGCTGTCCGGGGTCCAGCCTAACCTTTACCAAGATGTCGGTGTGGTGTTGGGGGATCCTGAAACCTCAGACTAATAGAACTCTCTTATCTTCTTTTCTAGTAGGTATAGTCCTCCTTAATTTTAACTCATTTAAAAAATGCTTTATAGTTTGGGGCAGTGGAAGAAAGGCTGGAATCAGAATATTTTGATTTAAAAAATGATGACAATATAAAGGCCCAATTGGCACACAGTTTTTGAAAATGACTTGTAAAGCATTTAGCATATCTGAAATTTGGACTCTTTGCAGACTCATGCACATACATTCCCTTTCAGAACAGTTTTGCAGATTGTACACAGACAAAAAAGGGTAGAAGCTTTTTAATAAAAGAAATTGTATTTATAAATGATCTGTATTAGAATATAAGAAATCTCCAGTAATAGACAATTACTACCCATGTTGTACAACAGATGCCTTCTATTTTAGTTGCTAATAAAGGGCTACACAACTCAAAATAGTCTGATTTAAACTTATTGCTTTGTGGTATAAATGGAAATTGTTTTTTTATTAATTCCATCTCAGAATTTTTGTTGAAATGGCAAGCCTCAGCTCCTATGTAAGAACACTAGAATATATTTTTACATTTATGTGATTTTTTTAAAATCACAGAAATTATAGTCATATAATTTGAAAGCTTAACTTTCAGAATCATAGTCATTTGCCTTTTTGTCATGATTATATTGTAGTAGAATATAAATTCAAGGATGCTTTAAAAACAAATAGATTTAGTCCTTTACTTCAAATACTGTGTTTGATAGTCTGCAAATGAAGAAACATGGAAGAGTGTTAGTGTGTTTCAAGTCATTGCGAGACCATACACCACTATGATTATTTTTTTTACTGCTTTAAGCAATTTGACTCTTTTACTTGAATTTTTAGCAAGAAAACATTGACAATAACAGTAACAAGGCCTACTGGACTTGTAGTAGTCCTGCAAAATTTGTTTTTGGGGAGCGGGGGCATGATTTTTTGGTGTGGCTCTTCCAACTAAAATAATGGTAGGGTGTTGTATTTCTTTATCATAGATTTATTCTAGTCATTTTGTCAAAAAAGTGTAACTTATTAAGCCATCATGAATGTTCTCCATTATTCCTATTTTAACATAACACTGGGTGTCTATATCACTTTGGACAGTGTTTATATCTCCAGTCTTATGCCAAGTACCACAATTTTTAGATGCCTTGCAGCAATTTTCTTTGGAGATTTGCATTTCTTAATTAATAAATGCCAATTTTATATACTCGAAAAAAGAGCCAGAGCAGGTGGAGGACACCAAGGAAACAAGGCCTTCTGTCCTGGCTAGTTGTATGTCATCTTGACATAAGCTCAAGCCATCAGAGAGAAGGGAGCCTTAATTGAGAAAATGCCTCTATAAGGTTGAACTGTAGGCAAACCCGTAGAGCATTTTCTTATATTTTTGGTTGTGATCCTAGCCTTTAATGGCTGAGCCATCTCTCTAGTCCCTATGTGGCATTTTCTTAATTAGTGATTGATGCGGAAGGGCCTAGACCATGGTGGGTGGGGCCTTCCCTGAGCTGGTGATCCTGGGTTCTGTAAGAAAGCAGGCTGAGCAAGTCACAGGGAGCAAGCCAGTAAGCAGCACCCCTCCATGGCCTCTGCATCAGTGTCTGCCTCCAGGTTCCTGCCCTGCTTGAGTTCCTGTCCTGACTTCCTTTGATGATGAACAGTGCTGTGAAAGTGTAAACCAAAAAAAAAAAACCCCTTCCTTTCCAAGCTGCTCTGGTCATGGTTTTTTGTCACAGCAACAGAAACCCTAATTAAGACACCTTGTAAACACACCAGGACTGACACACATGAACTCACAGATACTGTGGCAGGATGGACAGTCCTTGCATAGGTCTAAGTCAGATGGGGTCCCAGAACTGAGAGGGGAAGTGAACACAAGCCCCATCTCTAACCTAGAAACTATCTCCAACTGATAACCCCTTACAAAAAAACAATTAGTTTTCTCCAGTAATGTCTCACTGGATATACACAGCACCCTGAAGAACAGACCCCATGCCCAGCTGTAGTGGCTAATATACCACCATGCGAAGAAACATCTGTGCCTCATGGAAGTAAGAATGAATGAATGAATGAATGAATGAATGAATGAATGAATGCTTAGCTAAGGCATGCACAGGAAATGACAAGCCTTCTCAACTCACAACTTCTCCATTAGTTCCTATCACACATTATTCTTACCATGAGAGATTTCCTCACACTCAAACATATACAGCGTTCAAAAACATGACAAATGAGTAATCTAAACTTCATTCCATTAATACACTGGTTATTTCTGCGCCTCTAAAATAGAACCTAAACCATAATATCAGTTATATTGAGATGAAGAGTTGGAAAAAATTGCTTTGTGGTAGGTTGGCTAAAGAATTTCCTAAATATTAAAAAAATGTGATCTGGTTCACCTCTTCTAACTTTTGCTTAATACCAGCATTGAAGAGGAAGATATTTCACAGCACCATGCTTTCTATTTATCTGAATAGAACTTATCATTCTCTTATATAGAGTCTCTTATATAGAGGAGGTTTTCCTTCATTTTCACAAGTGGTCCTGCCATCATGTTATCATGCTATCATATGTAGACTCCAAACACGAGGCACACACTACTTATAACTGTTTGCTCATCCCGAGGTTGTACCAGGTCTTCCTAGCTATCTTAAGCCACTTCAAGGACTGTGGAGATGAAGATTTAGTTCACTCAAGACTCTCCAAATCTTTTTCTGGATCAGCATGAGTTAGCAGGTTACTGAGCACATAAAACATGTTACTTTTACTGAAATGACGTTTTAGACAATGGTACGAGTTAGTGTTGAAGGCTGTGAAGATGATGTGGAAAGATTCACTACTGTAAAGATTGTAAAGATGGGTGCTCCCTAGAGCACACAGTATCTGCTCAATGACAACCCATGGGAGATCTTTCATCCTGGCTTTAATGTCAACAAAAGCTATGCTGTTGACAATATGTTTTTGTTTTATGTCATGGTCACAGTACTGAGAATCTTATTTCCTTGCTCTTACAGAGTCACAATAAAACTGAATGCCTTTCTCTAACATGCTCATGAGGTTCTTAGAATGGTTTCTTTTCTACCAATCTAACATGTGGATCTTTTATTCATCTTCTTCAACAGATTTCTATTTATTTCACCTTTGTTATATTGATTATTTCTTTAAACCATTTTTGACCATTATAGAAATACATTGGAGATGGAAAGACTGTGAAGGGGGAAGAGGAATTGAAATAAAGAAAGTTGACTGTCTTAAAATTCTAGAGCTATTAAAGCAACTCTATTTGTTTGGCCAAGTCTTACCCAGTAGATAAACTCTCCACGGAGACAATGTAACCAATTTTAATGTACTCAAGCATGTAGCTTTACAGAAATTAAATTATGGGTTAAAAGTATGATTATATTTAATGCTACTAAATTGTGTACTTGAAAATGATCAAAATTATGGTATAATGTAAAATACATTACATAAATTTTGTTACATGAAATTGCACATTTATCATTATAATTTTATATATTATATAAATTTACCACAGAAAAATCTCACCATTTTAATTAAGATACAAAAATATTCAGTAACTCTAAGTCTGAGCTTCTTAAAGAACCGTCTGATCTTTTTGGCATTTTTCTACCCAATAGACTTAGAATGATAAAATATACATCTGCTATTTGTTCTGTTTCTTGAATCAAATTCTGAGTATATATACATAGACATTACACATTGGTAATGGCCCATTTGTGTGTGACTTGGGGTTCCCAAAGTTGCAAATTCAAATACATCTCTATCATTTCTAATAACTGAACTCCCTATTGTTCCTTTGTGTTAAATCCATACAAGAGACAGATATCTCAAGAGAACAGTCTTAATGCACTCCTGTTTCCTTCATTTTGAGTCAGTAGGCATTAACCCAAAAACTTTGTACATGCTAGATGCCTAGCCCTCAATGCATTGTTTCTTAAACTGTCTAGCTAAGAATATGGGCTTCAAAACAGATACAATTTGGTAGAGGCTGGAGTTAGGAGGTGAAACAGAGATAGTATTTCAAGCAGGGTACATTATAGAACAGAAGAAGGCTGAAAGGTCTGGTGAGGGCAGGTTCACGAGGTGCTGTAGAAGGCAAAAAAACTTCCAGAAGACACGATCAGTACGTAACCCCATGGAAAAACACTCTGAAAGATGGGAGAAGGGTAGTGAATTTCCAAAAAGTATTTCCATGAAGGTGAAGACCCTGTTGTAATGGCTAATCTTGAACAGTTTGATTGAGACGCCCCAAGCAAACACACATCTGGGTATTTCTATGAAGGTTTAGTTAAAGAAGACCTACCCTCTCTTTCTGGGGTGAGTAGACATGCATGTGCTGCCTCTCACCAGGAAAAGTCTGTTACAAAACATCATTTTACCCTTGTCTGCCCTGTGCTATTTCAATGCCTCCATAGGCAAGGTGCAAACAACTGTCTTAAGCTGCACCAGCCACAGCTTAGCATTAGGGTAGTTTCCTTGCAGGCTTAAAAGTTAAATTTGAGTCTTCAGATGGGCTGGATCCTGGCATGCTAAATTGCTGGTGCTAGCCACATTCCAAGGTAGGATATCTTGTTCCTTCCCTCAAATATCCCAGCTTTCCCTCGTTTCCTTATTCTTCAAGACAATGTATGCCCATCTTCAGCACTAGCCCCTGAAGTCTAAGTTTATAGAAGAATATATATAAATTTATACTGCCCAAACTACCAAATGCTTAGTATAAAATACACAGTGTTCTTAGGTAAGTAACTAGATAATCATCTGAGGCTGGTATTTGTTATCCCTATATAGATAAAGATAGAGACACACAAAGGCCATGAGACTTCCCAGAGCTTCACCACCAATCAACCAGCATTTGAAGTCTGGCTCCAGGGCCTGGACTTATATCCACTTTACTTTGTTTTAAAGGAGCTACTCATCTTTACATGGAAGATTTGGGATCACAGATTATCCCAACAATCTTGATTGATGAAGGGGAACTGGGACAAAAATACATACTTAGAGGTCCAGAAAAATCCCTTTATGATCGGTTCTCTTCCCAGTCTTCCCAATGCACTGTTTCAGAGATGGAATCTTCAGGGACAGTAAAAGTGCTGCCTGGTAAGTCTACCTCTGCCCCTCCCTGCCCCTCCCTGCACCTTCCCATACTGAATGGCCTCTCAGTACCTGGTGCTGAGTCCCAGGGCTAGAAGGCAGTGTATTAGCTCTTCCTCTCTGTCATCTTTTGTTTGCCTTTTGAGATGCTGGGGATTAAACTCAAGACTTTGCACATGTGAGGCAAGCAGTCCACTGCTGAGGTACATGCCGACCCCTTTCCCCGCAGTCACTCGTGACTCTGTCATTACAAGTCATCCACCAATGGCTACCACATTCTTAGCAGAACCTGGAGAAAGGCTGGGAATGTGAGGCTGAAGGTGTTTCAGGTTTCCTTTGTACCATTCCTGTCATTCAGTGTGTCTTGAGTCACTAGGAGTCTATGACTCAAGGATCCAGGAAGTAATATCCTCAGAACTCATTTATTGATTAACCATTGAATAAGATCCACCTTAGAAGTCAAATGAAAAACATTAAAATGCCCTAGACACATGTTCTTCTTTAGGGCAATGTTAACTACAATAGTTATTTTAAAAGTACTATCTTACTTTGTGAGATATTTAGGCCATAACATTTATAAGTGAACTCAATGAAGTTGATTTTAATTGAATATTACACAGCCGATTCAATTATCCTAATATTGAATTTTGCTGAGGAAATGGGTCTTCTGTGAGCTGGGGAAATGGAGATTAGAAGGAGCTTTGAGGAAGATGACTCAGAGCCATCTGATAGTGAGCTGCCATTCTGTCACATGCCTTGCCAAGAAAATGAAAGTATCAAGCAGGACTTCACATTTGCTCACATTGTTTTACTCTGTGCTTCTTCCTCAAGGCAAACAGTGAAAGCAAGCTTACTGTCCCTGAAGATTCCATCTCTGAAACAGTGCATTGGGAAGACTGGGAAGAGAACCGATCATAAAGGGATTTTTCTGGACCTCTAAGTATGTATTTTTGTCCCAGTTCCCCTTCATCAATCAAGATTGTTGGGATAATCTGTGATCCCAAATCTTCCATGTAAAGATGAGTGGCTCCTTTAAAACAAAGTAAAGTCCCAGAGATATTTTACTTGCATTCACCTTATGTGTCCAATCTGTAGAGTAGTGACAGGGTTTAACCCTAAAGTTTCTGGGTTTCATTAATGGAATAAAAGGAGAAATGCCACATGGATGACCATCATGGATCAGAAAGAGATTTACAAAAACAACAAAAACATGCTAGCCAGGCATGGTAATGAACACATGCCTATAATTTTTTTTTAGAAGATCACAAGCTCAAGGTTTAAACTGTGTTACACAGTGGGATCCTGCTTCAAAATACAAAGGAGGAGAAGAAAAAGAGGAGGAGAATAACCGCACTAAACTCCAGTGTTTAAAAAAACAAAAAACTATGGGCATGTGTCTGTGTCTGTATGAGTGGGAGGGAGGGTTGCATTAGTACAGGTGCTTCTACCCTCTGTGGGCACCTGTACTAATGCAACAAAAACATGCTCCAGAGCTGGAGTCAGGCAGTGTGAGCTTCCTGATGTGGATGCTGGCAACCAAGCTCAGGTCTTCTGCAAGAAGAATATGTGCTCTTAACCACTGAGCCATCTCTGCATCCTCAAGAGGTGATTCTTTTTTAACACACCACTATACTTCCCATTGTAGGTGTATCATTCTAGTACATTCACCACATTTATATTATTGTACAGTCACAGTCAATTGCCAAAATGTTCCCATTATTCCAAAGAGTAATTGCTCATTCAACAGTAATTCCCCATTCTCATGACCCCCCTCTAAGTGCCAACACCTCTTCCTGTCTCTATTAATCATCTACTATCATATACCTGTACATGAACTCAGACAATGTTTATCCTTTTATCCCTGATTTGGTAGTGCAATGGTTGGTCCCTGAGTTCATCTGTGTTGGAATACATACTAGATTTTTGTTCCTTTTCAAGACTAATGTCTCTCTATGCAGCTATACCACATTTCATTTATTCAACTCTTGAGCATTTTGGCTCTTCCTACCCTGAGTTATTGTGACTAACACTACTACTATGAGCATAGATATCTGCTGAAGCACTTTAAGCAAAAGAATAAGACAAACTTCAGAGGGAAAATGTCCCTTATATCAGCCTTATTCCTGCCCCTATATCAAGGGGCAGAAATCACACAAGGGATTCACAGAGACAGCTATTACCAAGTTAAATGAGAAGGCAATAAAAGAAAATGCATCATCACAGAAAGCAACTCCTGTCTGAGTACTGCAAAAAAAGTTAGAGTCAAACACAGAAGCCCAGGAGATGGGCCTAGGCAACCCATGCTTGGACTCTGGAGAATGGGATGCAGGAATGCTGGTGGACTGTCTTTGTGTTCAGAGGAGAATGCCCTCACATCAGGAGTCCCCACACTCCAAAACATGCATGACCTGTCTGCTCCTGGTGCCTTATGTCTGAGTGAATGTGAAAACAGTTGCCATGAGCAGAGTAAAGACTGGAAATTGATTCAAATGTTCCTACTGGAATGAAGTGGTGAGCAAAGAAGGGATGGAAGTAAGACAGCAAGACAGGAGCCTGCACAATGGAGCAAGTTCCCACCTGCTTTCCCATGGGTTTCCTCAGTGCTCACCCCACTGGGGCAGATGCAGGCTGCAGAGACCCAAATCACAAGAGAGAAGGGCGGATTCAAAGATAGCATACAATAGACTACTGGAATAGTCCTAGAGGTGTGTGGGAAACAAAGGAGGAGATGAGCCCGAGTCTGAATAAAGTGCAAACTTGGCTTATTCTCTCTCAAGAGACAACCCATGGCCATACCCCTCAGTTTGATGTCCCTATCTTGGGATTGGTCATTAGCCATCCCTGTCCTATGAAACTCCATCCACTGACCATAGCTGATTAACCTACTGAACTCCCTTGATTCAAGCAACATTCAGATTGTCTTCCTGTGCTTTGAAAAATTGAAAGGATGCACATGAAATGTGGAGATAATTCGAGTTAGGGTCAAGTAAATGGATCTACAGACACCTGCTGCAGAGGCCACTAGAACTGAGCTGTCCCTTGAGGTAATCAGAATGACCACCCATCATTTAATGTGTTATCTATACTCCCAGAGATTACATTTCTGGGACATTGAAGGCATTTGAACAAATGCCACCACTCAGGGGTGCATTGTCAAAGAAGGAAGTACAGTGGGTAAACTGTGGGTACCACATAGCAGGGGGACTCCTGTCTACGGGTTAGGACCAAAAGTGGAGAAGCAGGAATAGGGTAAGTATGGGAGAGAGCCAAGCATTCTAGATGATGATCAGTTAAGAGGCCCAGAGGCAAAAGATGTGAAGCTTGTGGAAATGAAAACAATCTAGCAAGGCTAGCAAAAAGAAGGTAGTGGGAGCTGGACCCTGTGCTGGCTAAGATTTATGTCACCTTGACACAACTATGATCTTCTGAGAAAAGGAAACCTTGGCTGAGAAAATGCCTCCATAAGGTCAGGGTGTGAGCCAGTCTGTAGAGCATTTTCTTAGTGGTTGATGGGGAAGGGCTTACCCCATTGTGAGTAGGGCTTCCCTGGGCTTGTGGTCCTGGGTTCTGTAAGACAGCAGCCAAAGCAAGCCATGGAGAGCAAGCCAATAAGCAGCACTCCTCCGTAGCCTCTGCATCAGCTCCTGCCTCCAGGTTCCTGCCCTGTTTGAGTTCCCGTTCTGACATCGTTCGATAACAAACAGTGATGTGCAAAAAAATAAGTAAGCCAAAATATCTTTTCCTCCCCAACTGCTTTATGGTCATGATATTTCATCACAGCAATAGAACCAACTAAGACAAGTTGGTACCAGCATAGTGAGGCATTGCTGTGATATACTTCACCAGGTTTTGAGGAAGATTGTGGAAGGACTTTGGAACTTTGGGCTAGAAAAGCCATTGAGTGTTGAGAGCTCAGTGGGATGTTACATTGGAGCGTGGAAGGTACAAATGTTGAGCAGAGTAGAGGATGGAGGCCTGCCTGGCTTGTTTCAGAGAGAACTTTAAAGACTATCAGGGTCATTTGCTATTTTGAATTAAGATTCTCTCTTTCTGGTCAGCTGGGCTGAAGAGTCAGTGTTGTTAACAGGAGACTGTTAACAGCTGAAGTGAAACCTTTGCATTACTAAGACAATTGATGCTGGCTAGTTGGAACTAAGAAATAGTGGTGATTAAAAAGAGACAGTATAGTTGAGGTGAAATCTGGGAAGTGTTTCCTAAGGGCTAGCACACAGAGGCTGTGTTCCAGAGGTGGCCAAGGGTGTATATCGCAGTGGTAGCCAAACATAGTAGTGTAAGAGTCACTAGGTGATACTGGTTTTGAAGGCATGAAGGGGTTATAGAAAGCAGCTGAGGATTGGCACTGTGAAAGGCAGGAAGGCCATTGATGAAGGTGTGTGGCTTCAGTGGCAGTTGAAGACCCAGGATTGAAGGGATCATGTAGAGAAGCTAAGGCTTGGCAGCATGAAGAGAATCTATTGGTGAAACTGCATTCCAGATGCAGCAGAGGACCCCAGCAATTTTGGAGATGCCAGGACCATGGGATGACCACCAAGAACAGCAGCAGCAGTGGAGTGGAGCCAACCAGAGCCTAGAAGACAAGTGGTGTGTATTGAAGAGGGCAGGGCTGGAGAACTGACCCAATGCCTTTGGAAGAGCCCAGAAGATCGCAAGAGGATCCCAGACATTGGTCATTCTGTATTTACATGGTGGGGAGTTTGGTTTTGCTAAGTTCATATGGTGTCTATGCCTTGATTCTTCCCTCTTGAAGTGAGAATTGTTTAATTTAATTTTAATTTTTGCATAAACCCAACAGCTGAAAGACTTTGAACTTTCAAAAGAGATTTTGGATTTTGAGAGATATCCAGTATTTGAAAGAGACTAAAATTTTAGCATGCTTGAATTTGCAAAGATGGCTTGACCTCTAAAGTTATTTGTGTTTTTAATGTGTGATTTTGGGGATGAACAACCAAGGAAGGATTGTGGCTTAACAGCAATGTGTATGTGTGTCAAGTTGTGCTAGCTAGATTTTTGTCAACATGACACAAACTATGGGCATCCAAGAGAAGAAAACCTTGATTGAGAAAATTCCCCTATAAGTTCAGGCTCTGGGCCAGCCTATAGTGCATTTTCTTAACTAGTGATCAATGGGGGAGGACCCAGACCACTGTAAGTAGGGCCATCCCTGCAGGAGCTGGTGGTCTTGGGTTCTATAAGAAAGCAGACTGAGCAAGCCATGGGGAGCAAGCACTCCAGTAAGCAGCACCCCTCCATGGCCTTTGCATCAGTGCCTGCCTCCAGGTTCCTGTCCTATTTGAGTTCCTGCCCTGATGAATAGTGATACAATAAAAATCCTTTCCTGCCCAGCTGCTTTTTGGTCATGATGTAGTATCACAGCAATAGAAACCTAAGATAGACTGTGGAGGGACAATGGTTTTTTTTCTTGAGGATTTACAAGCCAGGCACCGCTCTAAATCATCACAGGAAGGGACAGATTCATCCTCACAGCAATGCAATGGTGTGGGCAATGTTGTTGGGAGACATCTCTCCACGGTCCTCTTAAATTTCTGCACATCTCATGAACTAAGTTACTGCCAATTTTTCTTCCAGGTTGTTTTTTCAAGGACATTGGGATTACAAGCAACCTTCATCAAGATTATGCCTTCTCCTGAGCAGAGGGCAGATGTGTTTGCTGTCTATTAGAAAAATAATGTTTCTTGCTGGAGCAAAGTTCATGTGTATTTGTTCATAGCCCACGAGAAAGGAGTTAGAAAGTCTAATCTTGCAAATTCACTGTCTGCAGCATATACCTGGCTTGCAGTGTCCTGGAGTTATTGCAGAATCAATGTAAGTATGAAGCTGATGCTGTCTGCTGTTCTCTTATGAGCCAGGAGCCTCCTGGCTTCTGTTTGCACCTGTGAATAGGGTAAGCTATCTCAGGAGTAGACTGTAACTTCAAACCTTCATAACTCTTATCAAAGATTATTGCCTTTTACTAAGGGGGAAATGGAGACACAAAGAGATTAACCGCTTTGCCTCTAGTGAGGGAAGAATCTGAGATCATTGTGGAACTGCCTTAGAGCCTGTTACATAGCCACAGCAATGAGGCCAAGGACCCTACAAGATCTCATCAGCCATATTTGAATTTCAATCTTGTCTTGAATAAAACAAAGAATTTCAATCCTGTCTTAAATAAAACAAAGAATTTCAATTCTGTCTTGAATATAACAAAGCTGCCAGGACCTCATCAGTTGTGGTGTGGATTTTAAATTCTATCCTAAAGATAACAAAGCTGCTTGCTCTGGGTTAGCTAACTGCTTGAACAATTAGGTCACCATGTGGATATTGACTCAAACACAAGAGAAAGTCACTCTCAGATCATACAACAGTTTGAGGCCAACTGGTCTATTCCGTGGGTATCTCCCTTCCACCAGGATACTCGGGAGTTTGGGCTTCTACCTTGCAGCTACATCAATCCCAAGAGCCCCATCTGTTTCCAACAAGAAAACATGAGATGTCAGCATCAAAATCACACTTATTTCTTAAAAGCCACAGCCCCAAGGTGCCCTACAGTGCTTTTGCAGTTTTTGCATCAACAAAGCTGCTCACACACTTACAGCCAGAAACAAGTGGGATGTGATGGTTGGTCTTGGTTGTCAACTTGACTGGATTGAGAGATGTCTCGGACTGGTGAAGCATAAGTTACAGGTAAAAGGTTGGTTGACTTCCAGAGACAAGTGACATGTGGGCCAGTGGCTAATATAGGGGTGGCCTGCCCTGCATGTGGCCAGCAACTTCCAGCAGGCAGGTAGTCTAGATAAAGCTCAAATCAGAGGAAAGCAACTTGCAGTGCCAGCAAACCCCTTTCAGAGTGTGTGCATCTCTTGCTGCTGCTTCCTGTTCATACCAAACTCCAGCTTCTTGGAACTTTCTCCTCTTTCTCCATGAATTCAATCCTTCAAGCTCTCCAAGGGGCTAGGCAGCTGGGACTGGTAGTATTTCCCATCTTCTAGATTGAGAATCTGGGTCTCTCCTTTTCTACTATTGAATGATCTACCCTTTAATGTGTAAGCCAAGCTAATGAATCCCCTTTAATTACACACACACACACACACACACACACACACACACACACACACACACACACACACACACATTGGTTAATTGCTGTACAGCACTCTGCCTAATACAAGGCATTTGTCAAAATGCAGTTGCTGCTTTCTAAAGGTAGTTCTGTGCAATAGAAAGAGATGATGACTTTCAAAATGTGCTACAGGAATATGTTCAGAGATTTTAACAGGCACAGTAAAACACGCCAGATTTATACCACAGGTCACTGGCTAAAATATCAGATCTGATTAAAGAGAATGAGATGAGAGACAGAACATAAGCCAGGAATCTATTATAGTAATAACCTAGGTAAGACAGTGAGTTAAATTAGGCAAGAGAAATGAAGTTAGGTAGAGGAAAGTAGAAGTCAAATCATATTCACAAAAGAAAGTCTTCAGGGTATTGTCGGTGCTGAGGAGCATCCATTCTCCTAGATAACTGTGTATTTGTGGGCCTCTTGTGAGCCTGACCCTGACTGTATTTCCGTGTTTACATTCACAGTATGGTAACACATCTTAAGATGGACAAGATAGGAGAGTGTAAAGCATCTCCGAGGACACTTGAGATAAACATGCCTGAGGATTAGATGAGAGGGCCTAAGCTGTGCTCAGTCAGCTCACAAGAAATGCAAACAGCACACAACAATTTGCTGATACACTTTGTGTGACAACATGTGGACCATATTTTACAGCATCTCTTATATTCTGATGTGACATGTGATAACTAGCCAATGGAACATCAGAAGATGTGAGAAATGTCACATATGTTCTACTTTGCCCAAGATTTGGGGTTTCCCTGAGTGTGAGGTTTTTCTATATCAACTCTACTATAATTCAAGGAACATTAAGTTGAACTAGTCACCGTGCTTCTTGCCATAACTCTTTTTTTTGTTCATTTTTAAAATTAAAAACAATCTTATTTTATATACCAATCCCAGTTCCCTCTCTCTCCCGTCTTCCCATTCCCCCGACACACAATCTCCCCATCCCACCCCCCACCCACTCCTCAGAGAAGGTGAGGCCTTCCATGGGGGGTGACAATCAAAGTCTATCACATCATTTGGGGCAGGACCAAGCTCCCCCCCCCCCCAGTGTATCTAGGCTGACAAAGTAGAAGGCCCAGTCATTAAAAAATGCTAGACTCACAGCCATCACTCTTAAAACCCTTGAGCAGATCTGCTTTCTGTGGTAATGTTTTGCTTTTTTGGTCTTTGTTGGTTTGTTTGTTTTTCCTTTCTTTCACCTCCTTAGATAGATCACCAATGACAAGGTTGTAAGCTGTATTTTGAACATGGCAGAGTCCCATGACAACCTGGTTGGTCAAAATAGGAGGCATCTTATTGGCACTCTAGTGACAGTCATATCTACTTTACTTGAGTGAAAGGTAACTTGGTGGCTTCTGACTCCTTACTTGTTTCTATATTCCCGCCTTTACCCTGACTGAAATGTACTTGGCAGCATTAAACTAAGTGCATATTTTGCAAATTGTCCAAGTTAGGGTTACTACTATTGCTGTGAATGATGAAACACCATGACCAACACAATTTTGGAAAGAAAAGGTTTATTTAGCTTACATATGCCTGTTCATCATCAAAGGAAGTCAGATAGGAGCAGAACCTCAGCTCTCATCTGGAGTGCAGGGGTTAATTTTATTTCTGATTCTATAGAAATCTTCCACAAGCCAGTTGTAGGACAGCCACTGGATTTATGATATCAACTTATGCAACACATGCCAGGTAGTCCAACAATTGCTTTTTGCACTCTGGAAAGGCTGAAAACCCCAGTGACTGTTCAGATGTGCACAAGACTGGTGCTGAAGGCATGGAGGATCCCTGGAGAGCTGCAATCCAGCTGGCTTTCAGTGTCAGCATAGGATGGCTGCAGCAGAGGCAGCAATAAGGTGGATGCACTCACGAGTAATAGGCAAAGGCACAAAGCCTAAGACCAACATGTTGGCTTTTTTCCCCTCTCAAATCTTATGCCTGGGCCACCAGATGCCCACTCCAGGGGAGGGTCTTCCCCCTCAGTTAATCTCTACAGGAAATGTTTGAACAGATCCACTCAGAGGCATATCTATTGGTTGAGTCCAGGTCCAATCAAGTTGACAGCCATAATTAACTAACAGACAGATAAAGCTAGAATGTCTTCAAAGTGGATCATCACCAGAGGCCAAAGGTAGGGAAAGGTGAAGGAGCCTGTTAAGATGGTTCTATGTTCCCAGGCACAAGCAAGCGAGTGAATGATTTTGTCAAATTGCCATCAGTTAGTGTCAGGGGATGAGGCCACTATGATCTATCTGATGAACAATAAGAAGTGGCATTCCCTTCTCGAATAACCATTCAAACTTTATTCAATACCTACCATATAGATTCAAGGCTAAGGACACAACTGTCTCCTAGTGCCTCATAGCTCAATGGAGCATGAGATAAATACATAATTCAAAACCGAGCCAGTGTGGTGACAAACAAGATGAACTTGCAGGTGTGAAGACATCTCTGCTAGGCAGAATTTACAGGCGCTGGGGATTGTTTACCTCTTGGGTGCATGCTAAAAGAACCTCAGAGGCAAGAGGTGCTGCTTATCCAGGAACCCAAGGTAAATAGCAAGCTTCAGACATCAAAAGGCAGAGTAAAATGGAAAATGGAGTGGAAATTGAGCCTGTCAAAAGCTCAGTGATGATGAAGGGATGACTTAGTGATACCCTGCAGTCAGAGTGCCCCTGGTGACCTCAGGGATGGTGGCTGTCTCTTTAGGGGCTGGGCTTTGCAGCAGGGAAAGGGCAGGAGTGAGAACCAACAGTGGAAGGAAACCTACACAACTCAACCACTGTGTTTCAAGTGCTTAGCAAGGATGTTTGCTTTTACAAAATATAAAATGGTCTCTATATGGCAGATGCACAGGCCCACACTAGCTGACAGCCACAGCTGGTGAGATTATGAACTGACTTGATAGTTTAAAGGATAGTTTATATGAATCGGAGCCCTTTAAACTGTGGAGTCAGATGCTCTTAAACTGTTCTGTTCCTTGTCAAAAGTTCACAGACTCATTCTCTGATCATTTATAATTGGAGGCTGACATAAAAGGCTAGAGATATCATTTAACTGAAAGAGAAGAAAACCGTTAGCAACGTCTTAAATATTCACCATCCCTGGTAGTAAATGGCCACCCTTCCCTTTTCCTCATGTCCAGAAAATTATGAGGCTGTGGATTTGAAACAGAAATTTGAGAATACAAATGACTTAGAGAATTTAACTTGTCATTTGTGGTTATTAAAAAAAGACAGAAGATTTTTTTTGGTCCTACAGAATTGTGTCTCTAAAGTCAGAAGAAGCCCAAATGTGTAGCCTTCAAATTCTTCCCTACCAGACCACAGCACTAAAGTCACCCTTAGCTTCGTGCCAGAGGTCAACTGACCTGCAGATGGCCATGCCACAGACATAACAGTCCTTTGACACCACTGCCATGGTGCAGAGACCAGAGGGGCAGGGAGGGTAAGGAGGGCAGGCTCTGGTTTCATGTAAGTGACTTCTGTCCCTAACTAACCCATCGGCTTGGCCATATCACCTCATTTGGCTTATGAACCACTCCTTTCCTCACTAAAATGAAAGAAACACTTCCTTATTAGGAAAAGATCTAACCACATACCTTTCCCCCAACTGGCCCATGCAATCTATGCGATACACATGCTGTTCTCTCTGGGGCTAGGAACTATTTGGCTTAGTTATAATTACTATTTAAAGTTAACATTTTATGTAACCGATTCTACCAACAGAAGATGTTTATCTTCCAACCATTGGGAGGCCCTTTGGAATTCTGGTTCTGGTTGATCTACTCTTTGCTGTCACATCAGAATGTCTTTAAGTGAGTTGAAAATTCCTCTGGGGTGTTTCAAGACAAAAGAAGGCTCCAAGCCACAGGGAGATAGATACTGCAAGGGTTGCATTTTGAAAACTGTGTGCTGCATCATAAACACAATCCACATATTTAGCCCCAGCCACTGCCCTGGACAAAGACCAGAGAGGGCACATTCCAGATGGGAGGCTCCAGGAACCCACGGGGCAGGCAGGTTTACATTAGGAAATTACAAGCAGATGAGCTGTGTTTATCCTCATTTATAAAACTCATCCTGGCTGAGATACAGAAGCACATTAGGAATCTACCGTGCTCTGTAAGTTGTGGGCTGTGTTGCCTGGGTGCTAAAACAAAAGGCAGGTTAATGACTGTAAACAATCAACTAAATCTAGTGTTTGACATCATATAAAACTATACAGTAGCCTGTGTTCCAACAAAGGCAGAATTTGCCAGCTTTTTTTTCTTTCTGTTTCTCTTCTTACTTAAAAATAAAGTTATTTAGCTACTATAAATTAGTGTTGTTCAGGGTCTAAAATTTAACTTCACATGTGTGCATGTGCACGCACGAGAGCGTACAAGTTTAACAAAAGGAAAAGTTTCTTTCATTTACTGCAAGGGCAAGTGGGCTGAGCAGTAAGAATAACTCTGGCAGCTCTACTGTGCTTTTGGTGGGCATTGTAATCTGAGGTCTTTTCATTTTTATAAGGCTGTGGATTCAATTCTTGGTTGCAAAGTAGAGTCGGCTGTAACCATCTGAGCCCACAAGAAATCTCTTCAAGGTCACTGGGTATCTTTTCCAGAGTCTGTTTAAACACGGGGAATGAAGCTTGGTCCTAAGCAACAAGAACCGGTGGGCAGTTCTGAGCAGAAGAACAGTGCTGTGATGCTGCTATAACCTGTTCCTCTCACTGGAAAGTGGTTCCACTCTCACCGCCCTTAAAAAGAAGGCTTGAGTGAGTGGGTTCATTGAAGAGTCCTAATTCAAGAAAGGCTGGCATCTAGATTCTAACTCCTATATTAGGGAAATGAGAAATAAACATGATCCCTATATACAGAATAACTGACTATTCAAAACTCCATAGCCAACTAAAACATGACAAGAAGGGTTTCTTCTGCTTTTCCTGTTTATAGGGATGAATACAGCGGGAATCAGCTGGTTTGGATTGACTAATGACTGGAGTATGAACTCTAAATTCAAATAAATGCATCTGTCAGTAAAAATCATCTGTTCAAGGCAGATATAAGGGCCAGTGTGGATATGGTTTGTATGGCACTATTAAATTGGCAGCTTAAAAATGGAAGAGGCCTTTCTCAGCTAGCATAACATTTCATCTTGGTGACATCACATGGGACTTTATGCTAGGTAAAGGAGAACCATTCTCCCTCAGCCAAATGGTTTATATTTCATGAAATATGCCTCTATTATATGACCCCTTTTTCTCCCTTCAAAAAAAAGTTTTTTCAGACTGTACTCTGAAATCAAAGCAGGCTATATACCAGGAGGAAGGCATTCTGTGTATTTATGTCCACAAGGTTTGTAGATTAAACTGCTGGGAATTAACTATAACTGGCTCTCCTCTGAGTGCCTCATGAAAATACTCATGAATTAAAAACACAGCTGCATTAACCCACAAGCCATCTATGGGTTAAGCAGGAAAACACTAGAAGAATTTCCATTAGTGTTGGGAATAAAAAAGGTACATCGACGCTCCATCACTACTCAACATTGTTTTGGAGACTGGGCTCTTGGGAAACAGGTAAAATACAGATAGTAGTAAAGAAGAGAAATGAAAGAGCCAGGTGTGATGATGTACAACTTTGATTCCAGTGTCTAGAAGGCAGAGGCAAGCAAACGTGTTCCAGGCTAGCCTGATCTACAGAGTGAGTTCTAGGCCAGCCAGGGACACATACTGAATCAAAAGATTTTTAAATTCTAGAAGAAAATTTCAAATTCTAGAAAGAAAGAACCATCATTTCCTTAAGAAAATAATAATTTTGTTAAGAGTAAGACAATTGAATAATTTGACCAGGCAAAGGATTAATAAATTAATGGTTTGACAAGAAAACTGACAGATGTCATAGGGAGAAAGTTTTATTCATATAATAACAAAAATGATGGAAACAATAAGCATTTTAAATAAATTAATAGTGCATATAAAAATTATAAGAAAGAAAGTATAAAACCTCCAGGGATACAGGAAAGAAGACTGGAAAAATTATCTATTTCTTAATGTGGGAAATTACCAATACGAAGCCAGGTAAAAATACAAGGGATTTTAATAGGGAAAAGCCTTACTTACAGAGTGACCTAGCCAGCCTGCAGGCAGCAGTCTGTACAGCAAGCTGAAAGTGAAAGCGAAAGCAGAGTGCCATGTAAGCATCCCTCATTCTACGGCCCCTGACCATGCCCTCAAGGCATGGTCAGGCACACCTGTAGCCAGCCCCTAAGCAGGCATGGCTACAACATCCCCTACAATTCTCCCTTTTAGTCTAAAAAAGGATTAAAACTTAACAGTGTAAAGGTGAAATATAAGAAGATACAACAATCTGTTTATGTCACATACTAACTATGTCTATTTTAATGAAACCCTAAAGTCATCTGAAAGAGGTGTCCAAGCCTGAACACCTCCTTCCAATCCCAACCATAAACAATAGGAAGCTATCCCTACCTAGGTATATACACTATCCTAAGTGACAACAATGGGGGAAAGGGAGCATAGCATCCTCCAAGTTACTTCCTGCTGCAATGGGACAACGACAGCCTTGTGGGGTCCTGTAGGAAGAAAATGTTAGTGTAGTGAAAGTCTTGAATGGATTGTATCCAGTCCATGTTAGATGGGATTTGCTTGATGGAAGATCTCGCTTGAAATCCTTAACTTGATTGAAGTCAGTACCTGAACCTCTGGCCAGAGTGTCAGTTGAAATGGAGCAAGTTGGATCCAGTGCAGTCGAGGAGGTGTGACCCATTTTCTTTGTGGGGTGTCCAGGGATTGCTGTCAGGTAGGTCTTCATTAGCTGTGTGGGACTCAAACATAAACAGTTAGCAGAAAAATGTTTGTGTATGTACAAATACTGGGAAAGGCAACCATGGGCGAATAACGATTATGAGAGGGTATACACTTTGAAAGAAAGAGCCAAGAAAAGACAAAGACAGTCCCCAAATTCTCTGCTCATTCTGTATTACATCAATTGGCTTCTTGATACAATACAGAAACTAAAGTATAGTTAAACAACGTTCTTAGATTTTAGAGGAGGAAAGCCAAATCCGCCATTAAATCCAGCATTGGTTTAATTGAATAGGGACTAGGAAATAAAGAGAAATAGAGCTCTCTGAGAGACAGCTGTAAAGTTTGCCATATGGCACATTCCTTTTGTTTGATGGTTATAGCTACCTTTTCTTCTTAAGTATCTAACCATGCAGTGTCCTTTACCTTCAGGAGATGAGTTTTCCTGTGAAGATAAAAGCAAAACACTTCCCTTTCTTTTGGGAGGTTTCTATTTAGTTTATGAGATATACCTTAGTAGAATACCTGTCATTTGTCCTTGTCGAGAGGTTTTTCCTTTTCAACTCGAATCTTGATCAACTTTGATGGTATCCAAAGTTTTTCTTCTCCTGTGGAAACCAATGCAAAACCCCTATCTCATAACACATGTCCTGGTTTCCATACAGAGGTTAGTATATCTTTGAAGTATACCGGCTGATTCAATTCAGCATTTTTTTCCATAGTCCAGTGTATTTCTGCAGCTGTTTGTCCTTTTTCGTTGGCATTAAGAAAGTTTAATGTTAATAAAGCATTATACAACCTATGTTTGGGGGGGTTAGTCTTCCAAGCTTGTTTGTGGAGCATCTCCTTACGTGTTCTATTAGATCTCTCAACCACTGCTTGTCCTGTAGGATTGTGTGGTATACCGGTGATATGCTTTATGTTATAATATTTGAAAAACTGTTCCAATTTTGTGGAGACATATGCTGGAGCATTGTCAGTTTTTATTCATGCAGGTATACCCATCACCTCTAGCAGGTGTGTAATAACAGAATCAGCTTTTCCAGTGTTAAGAGCAGTAGCCCATTGGAACCCTGAGAATGTGTCTATAGTGTGATGCACATATTTCAAATGCCCTAATTCTGCGAAGTGAAAGACATCCATCTGCCATACCTCATTTCTCCGTATGCCCTTAGGATTACAACCTGCTGGCAATAGAGTTTGATTATAAAAGGAACAAGTAGGGCAGTTTCTCACTATCTCCTTGGCTTATTGCCAAGTAATGGAGAACTTCTATTTCAAACCTTTGTTATTTACATGATGTTTCTTATGAAATTCTGAGGCTTCTAGCACACTTCCAATTAATAAACAATCAATCTCGTCATTGCCTTGTGCTAGTGGGTCTAGCAGACCTGTATGGGATCTGATATGTGTAATATATACAAGATTGCTTCTGTTTCTGATTGTTTCCTGTAATTGTAAAAACAATGAGGTTAATTCTGTATTATCAGGAATGAATTCTGCAGTCTCAATGTGTAACACGACTCTCTCTGCATATTGAGAATCAGTAACTATATTAAGAGGTTCTGTAAAATCCATGAGTACCATGAGAATTGCATATAACTCTGCCTTCTGTACAAATGTGTATAGACTTTGAATTACTTTACTTACCTCACCTGCTTTATAACCTGAATTAGCTGATTTGTTAGCATCAGTGTAGAAGGTAAGGACTCCAGAAATGGGAGTTTGTCTTACAATACGTGGAAGAATCCAGACTGTCTTTTTTATGAATTTAATTCTGTGAGTTTTGGGATAACTGTTGCTAATTGTTCCCAAAAAGTCAGTAAGAGCTTTTTGCCAAGTATTCATTATCCTTCCACAAGGAGGAAATTTCCTTATTAGTTAAAGGTACTATAATTTCTGCTGGATCTTTTCCAGTCAGTTGATGGAGTCTTAATTTCCCCTTTAAAATCAAATCAGAAATCTTTTCTATATATGTCTTTAACTTTTTATTCTGTTTTTGTGGCAGAAATATCCACTCCAATATAGTGTCTTCCCTCTGCATCAGAATTCCAGAAGGATATTCTCTGGATGGCAAGATAACCAGAATATAGTCTAAATCAAGATTTATCTGATCTTCATGTGCATCCAATATTCTGTTTTCTACAGATTGTAACTCTTTTTCTGCCTCAGTGGATAATATTTAGGTCCTTATCACCTTTAAGGGCCATTTTTAAATGCTTTAAGTCATGTCCTTCTACTTCAATAATCGTCTGGAGTTGAGAAATTTCCCCTAATAATTTCTGAAGAGAATTAAGAGTTTGATACCGATCTCTCCTATTTTGTACCTTCTGTGGCCTGATTCTCTGTAAATCTATCTTGTAACCTAAATAGTAATAGAATCTCCTCTTTGCATCTTTTCTGGGGCAATCTGTAACCCCCAATGAGGCAGAACTTCCTTCACTATTTCAAACATATGTTCCAGAGTTTCCTTATTGGAATCTGATAAAAGAATATCATCCATGTAATGATAAACAAGAGATTGTGAAATTTTCTTATGAATTATTTCCAAAGGTTTCTGTACAAAGTGCTGACACAAAGTAGGACTATTTAGCATTCCTTGTGGCAAAACCCTCCACTGATATCTCCTAACTGGCTGTGAATTATTAAGAGTTGGTACAGCAAATGCAAATTTTCTCCATCATTTTTCTCTAATGGTATTGTGAAAAAAACAGTCTTTAGATCAATGTCTATGATCGGCCATCCTTTAGGTATCAAGAAAGGCAGCGGCATTCCAGGTTGCAGAGAGCCCATTGGTTGAATTACCTTATTTATGGCTCTCAGGTCTGTCAGCATTCTCCACTTACCTGACTCCTTTTTGATAACAAATACAGGAGAATTCCAAGGGCTGGTAGATTCCTCAATGTTTCCAGCCTCTAGCTGTTCCTGTACTAACTTTTCTAAAGCCTCTAGCTTCTCAGAGATCATAGGCCATTGTCCTACCCAAAGAGTATCAGTAAGCCACTTCAATGGCAGGGCCTTTGGCTCCTCTGAAGGTCCATCATTTGTACCTAGTTTCTGTACAGCCTGGATGGTTGGTAATCGTTTTCCATAGCGTCTTACCAGATCTTTTTTATTATCTAAACATTGTACATAATTTGTATCCGACACTGGAAGAATATTAATCTGAGTCTTCCATTGCTGTAAGATGTCACGACCCCAGAGAATTATAGAATTATAGCTATATCTGCCACGTATGGTTTCAGTCTCCCTTTCTGTCCTTCCGGTCCAATGCAGACTACCGAGTTAACACTCTGTCGAACTCTAGATAGATTTCCAATTCCTAAAAATTGTACATTTGCCTCTCTAAGAGGTCATCTCTGAGGCCAGGACTTTTGGGTAATAATAGTCAATCCGCCCCAGTGTCTACTAAGCCATTAATAACTTTATCATTAATTTTCACTTTTAACTGAGATCTATTATCATTAATAGAAGTTTGCCAAAATATGCGTTTTTCATTTTGTCCATTCACATTTGATTCTTCATCGCTATTCAAAGTACCATCTAGATCAGTATCATTTTTCAAAATAGGCAAAGAACTATCTATTCATCCTGTGAGAGATTGTCTTCCACTGCTACTGGGAATGACATGACCTTCCTCGATGTGGGGGCCTTCTTGAGTCCCCACTCGGGGTTTCCCAGCCTTACCAGGTTTCCTTGCATGTCCCAGATCGATCTACATTCATTGGCCCAGTGCCTGCCCTTACCACATCTTCTCCATAATCCAGAAGGCAGTGGCCTTCCGTATGAGGCATTGTTAGAATTAATTTGTCTACAATTTCTCTTGATAATGTCCCGTTCTACCACAGTTGAAACATCTAGGTTCCTGATGCCTTCATGGTCTCCTGAGGGAGGCTCTTCCTACCCAAGGTTCTGGTTCATAGTAGTAGTAACCTCTAGCCTCTTGGTACCTATGTTGACCTCTGTAAGGTGCTTCTCCTTCCCAAGCCCTTGTGTCCTCACCTCTAGAACTTTTAATCTCCTGTTGCCTTTTCAAACCTTTCGAGATGGCTTCTCCTTCCCAAGCTCCAGTATCTTGCACATTATAGTCAAAGTTGGCTGCATGCAAAAACCCATTCTTCCAGAGGAGCTGATCTGATCTTTAAAGGCAAAAGTATTCTTTTGCATATTGTGTTTGCATTGTCATAAGCTATTATATATATAATAGATTGTCTTGTTTCTGGATCTGTTACTTGTAATTCTACTGCCCTAGTTAACCTTTGTAAGAAGTCCTGGAACTGTTCTGTAGGTCCCTGTTCTATTCTGGTATAAGCTTCTAGGCATTCTCCTGACTCAGGAACCTTATCCCAGGCATTTAATGCTGCTTTCCTGCATAGGGACAGTATATGGTCATCATATTCAGCCTGAGCCTGTGGGTTAGCATAAATACCCTCACCAAGAATCTTATCTAGGGAGGCTTCAAACCCTTCCTTTATTCCTTGAAGATAAAGGAGCTTCACTTCCACCCTGACCAGTGCCTTCCACTGGATTTGGCATGAATTCTCAAGTACAGCTGCTACCAATCATTCCCAATCTGTGGGTGTCACCCTGTTAAAGGTTGCCAATGAATGTAATAGTTGTATGGCTATGGAGACCATATGAGAGAACTGATTCTTTAATATTCTTAACATCCTTCAGCTGTATAGGTTGCCATACATAAACCATCTGTTCCTGAGGATGTTTCTTAGAAGATGGCTTTTCTACCATGGTAGCTGGGTAGACTAATGGTGTACAAGTAACAACCTTAGAAGAATAGTCATGATACCTGGGTGGAGTAGGTGCCTTGGATTGGAGTGATTCTGCTTCTGAGGCATCCCAATGATCTTTAAGCCTAGTAATGATATTCTCATGAAACGTTTCAATTTCCTGCATCATAAAAGATTCCAAGCATGTTAGCGAATCTGTAAATTGCTCTAACTGCTCCTCTATACATTTTTCTAGGTCTTTAATACGGTCGTCCTTAATAGCATCTGGATGGTATGGAAACTGCCTTCTAGGTATTGGAGTCTAGATTTGAGGTCATGATTTGCTGATTTTGAGTCCTCATCAATCAACCGTATGGACCTATCTAATCTGTCAGCCTTGTACTGTAAATTATCTTCCACACATTCGAATCTAGACTCAAATTTGTGATCTGCTACCTTAGATGCTTCAATAATTGATTGACTGGCATTGTCCAATTCTTCAACCCTATCCTGTGTATTTTGCACCTTTGCATCTAATTTCTGGGTCACCGTGCCTTTCTGAGTTTCTAGCTGACTACAGATATTCTTTAGTTCATCACAGTCCTCTGACAGCCTAGCCTCTAATGCCTCAGACATGGAGGATGTTTCTGTGGAGAGAGTGTGGAGAGAGGTGGAGAGAGGTCACAAAGGTGGCTGTGCTTAGCTTAGAGAGTGTATGGCCTTGCGGCTGCAACCACTAGATAAGGTGCAGCTTTACGGCCGCTGCGCGGACCCTGCTGAAAGCTGAGGCCTACTGTGCTCTAGGGCAGGAGGCCTCTGGCATGGGTAGGCCACAGTCCCAGCCAGTCCTGTGCACACAGCTAGAAACTGTGACAGTGACCATGGGGAGGTCTGTGGAAATCTCCCAGCTGGGCGGATGGTTCTGAGCAGCTCAGCGGCAGCCAGAACATGCTTGTATGGCCCAGTGGGTCGGCTGTGAACTGGCAGCACCTGTGGAGAGAGGGCATTTTCCCCGCCTAGGCCGCCATCCCAGTGGGACGGGCAGACTCTCACAAACAGGGCCTAGGTTTTCAAGATCCTGCTTCTGACAACCAGATAATGTAGGAAATTACCACTATGGAGCCAGGTAAAAATACAAGGGATTTTAATAGGGAGATGCACCACATAAGCATCCCTCACTCTATGTCCCCTGACCACGCCCTCGCAGGCACACCTGTAGCCAGCTCCTAAGCAGACATGGCTACAGCATCCCCTACAATTTCTCTTTGTAAAAAATATTTATGAACAGGTAAAAAATCATGCCATTGCCTTGGTAATACAGAAGTCAAGTCTCCTGGAGTCAACTCACATTTAGACTGTTATAAAAGGAAGATTTACCAGGGTATCTCTTATCTAAATATCTATCTATTCCAGGACATTTACATGCCAAAATATCCTGAGAAATTTCTGTAGCTATGAGTAATGGTAGGATATAATTCTGCTAGTGTAAAAAGATAAAGATAAAAATAAGTATTGATTTGAAACAGTGGAATCCTAAACATTATTAAATAGTTGATAAATAAATATGACTTGATTTTTAGTAACATAACAGTGACATATAAATAAATGATGCATTTCTTTTTCTTACAAAAGGAAGATGAAAACAATGGCAGTGCAGCCTGCAGCAGTATGCTATTTTGCAGTTCTAAATACACGCTAGGCAGAGTCTCATGCTAATCCTTTTGGGGTCTTGATGAACTAAGATATTTCCTGGGATGTATAAATCACCAACGTTGTATTTAGAAGTAGAAAAGCTGAACTGAACAATGACAAAGAATGAGCAAAAGGCTCCAAATGATTTCCTCTCCAAAGCTTCCATGTTATCATTAATTTCCACTGAATTCTTTTCTAATTATCACAGCATCATGAATTGCCATACCACATCTGACAGATATAAAATGATGGTCATCTATTATAGCATAAAACTATCACACTAGTTCTTGCATAGTGAACTACATCCTGGAACTGATCTAGATTTTGAGTATACTATTATGAAAAATAGTATACTATTAGTGAATTTGTATCATGTATAATGATAAATCACAGGAAAAAAATAAATTCTAAATGCATTTAAAATGTAATTGCTTATATATTAAAATATTAATGCATAATAAATCTACTAATACATTCTATAAGTAAGAGAAATATGAGAAAATGTAGTTTTAATTTCTCTTAGGCATTCTAAATTGGGTTGTTAAGTGCCAATGCCCATGCCTGTTTTCTTAAAAGGACATAGATAACAGGAAATGAAAATTACTACCTCAAGATCACAGAATAAATAAGTAAATAAATGGGCAATACTATATGCACCTATAAAACATCAGAGGCATGGAATTAAAAAGCAGAGATTAGCATTCTTGCCTAGACCACTATTTGACCATCTTTTATAGACCTTGGTCCACACAAAGAAAAAAGAGTAACTTAAATAAGTGGTAAAATGATTTAACATAAGGACATGACATCACAATTGCTTATAAATTGTGTGAGTAGATAACTACTAGATCTGAGAAAAATCAACAAAACTGTTTGAATCATTAAAGATTTTAGTAAATCAGGTAACTGCAAAAACAGTTTTCCTTTATAACAGTAAACATGAAACACTGTGTATATATACTTGTAGACCTGCCTCCATGTACAGCAGTTGTTACTGTAGAAGGCACAGGAGCAATGTCTTAAATATATATATAATATATATATATATTATATATATATATATGTATATATATATATATTTGTAAGAATAATTCTCCAAGTTTGAAAATTAAAAGCAAAAGTAAAAAACAGGAAGAGGGATGAGTGTTTCCACTTTTCCCTGGTCAATAAAGACCTTTACAAGTAAAACTAAACTATAAGAGAAAAGACTGAGGTAATTTACTGTCTGAAAATTTGAAGTATCAAAATTTTTAGCAATTTAACATGAAAGAAAACCCATAAACAATTGGGTGTAATGGTCACTCATACAACATCAGCACTCTCTGAGGCAGGGGGATTTCTTCAAGAATGTTCTGGGCTGTACAAGCAAGCCCGAAGCCAGCCTGGACAACAAACACAGTGAGTTCTGTCTCAAAACAAATGAAAACACCACTAAACAAAGTTGAAATATAACAGCACAAAGAAAAATAGTTATGACATGTAACAGCTCATTGATAGTTTCACCACAATAGTTCTTATAAACTATGAGACAAATAACCCAATAACATGGTCAAAGGACAAGGGGGGTGGAGCAGCATGCAAGAAAGATCAACACCACTGACACAAAGACTCCTAAATGTCTGTAATGAATGAAACATTAACAGCAAACACTTGCCATTAAATAAGGACTCAAATACCTCTGACAAATGCAAAAATTTGCAGTAACTTTATTAAAAGAAATTCACAACTTGATCTGAATCTTGAAATAAAATCCATGCAGTCATTTTGCTACTAATTGCCTTTTCTGGGGAGCTACTTTTTAAATATATGCAGCAATAATGTTCTATCTGTGCAAAAGAGAAAACAGATGGATGATACTATCAGGTAACTATGACAACCAGTTGCTGGGGGAAAGAGAGCCCATCCCCATCGAATTCATGACCAGTCTATCTGAGAGGTATTGTAATGGAGGTAGGATGAGTGTCTGTTGATGACCCAGATTGACTAGTGATTTCTCACACAGTGGAAAAAGTACTAATGACTTTTTAGTACTTGGAGCATGGACACAAGCTCCAAGCAAATCACAAATGGCAGCCCAAATGGCAGATCATTTACATGTTAAAAGCATAAGGAACATTGAGCTTAGTATTTACCTGTACAGATTCAAACAATAGAGATAACAAAATCCGAACTTTGAACTGTTGCTCATTAACTACTAGCAACAAGAAATGAAGCCCAGGCTGGGGCTGAGACTCGGTGGTGGAGCAAACTCCATTTTGTCTGCACAGCCCTTAGGCTTGAACTTACATGCCCCATAATGAAGACAAATGAAAAGAAATAAAACCCACTGAAAGTAAGCATAGGATGCAGACAACAGCATCCCTGTTGGAGGTTAGGATACAACTGTAAGAGGCTTTTTGGCATACAGTTTAATGCAACTTTAAAAATAATTTCTACAGTTAAGAACTAGAAAGTCCCCCAAAGGCCCCTGTGTTACAGGCCTGGTCCCAGGATGGTGCTACCCGGAGGTGATTGCACAGTGAAGCTGGTCCTTGGCAGGTGCTTTTACCTACAGAGCCACCTCTGCAACTTGCAGTACTTTTCTTTTCTACTCACTCACAGGAAACTTCTTGGCTAAGCCTCCACCTTCCTGATCTGTTCTCTTTGACCCACCTATGCAATCAAGTTCCACTGGCAACATCTGGTGTCGGGGGTGGAGTCTTGGGGGTGGGTTGGGGGTAGGGGGTAGGGTAGATCCAGTTATACCACCCTTGGGCATATAACCGAAAGATGCTTCATCCTACTACAGAGACACTTGCTCAACCATGTTCATTAATACCTTATTTATAACAGCCAGAAATTGAAGCAAAAATGTCCATTGATGGATGAATGGATAAAGACAATACAGTACATTTTCATGCTGTAATATTACTCAGCTATAAAAACAAACAAAAACAAACAATAAGACCCAGAATCATGAATTTGCAGGTAAATGGATAGAGCAAGAAAAAATATGTTGCATGAGGTAATCCAGGCCCAGAAAGACAAATATGTATTTGCTTATATGTGGGTGTTAGCTGTTAAGTCTTGAAAAATCAAGCTACAGTTCATATTACTATAGAGGTTAGTCGTAGCATAAGATAATGAGGGGCAGGGGATGATGGATCTCCCTAGGAAAGGGAGATAGAATAGATAATTATGGGTGGTTAATGGTGTGAGGACAGGAATGGGGGGAGCAAATGTGGAGAGGGAGGTTAGAGGGGTGCAAGGAAGATAATATGGGGAGGGTCAGGTAAAACTAAGACCCATTTGAGATGTCATATGGAAAGCTAACTTAGTAGAAGCTTTATGAAATATATACACACATGAAGGCAATCTAAATGATATTGCCAAATAATGGAGGAGATGCACCTCAACCGGATGCCTTGTGCTGGAGACAGGTTAAATTTAATAGATTTGGTAAAGGGGTCTCATGAGAACCCCTGAAAGACACAGGCTATTGCCAAGGCTATTGGTTGCTCTTCACAAGACTTTGGTAAGTCCCTATTGCTGAAGACAACACCTACACAATATGGAGAATTTGAGCTGGGGTAGGGTGCTGTTAAAAAGTACTAGTGTTAAAAGAAAACCCTGAAATCTGGTCCCACACACTTAGGATAAGGGATACATTCAACATGCATGTATGTACAGATATATATGTATAATATATTAATATTATAAATTCCATGTCTATGGGTCCAGCAGAGTATTTCTTTTAGCAGAGATGACAGATACAAAATGAATCCATAAAAGCAAAGTTTAACTTTGTCTACTGCAACAACTAGTAAATAAATTAATCAATTCTATTTTCAAAGTATCAAAGTAAAATATTCAGAGAATAAATCTTACAAAATATGTCATATTTTTACACAGAAATGATGTTGTTAGTGAATTTAAGTATGCATATGAAATTCTGATGGTTGTGCCATATTTATTCATGAAAAATTTTGTATTGTAGAAACTTCAATTTCTAAGACAATATGTACATTCAGTAAAAGTTTAATTTTTAGATAAAATTACTGGCGTTAGGTATCATTCTCAGAACCCTGACTTAGTTTGACTGGCATATAGTCTTGGCATTTAACAGTTTTTACGTCCATTCCTTAGGTCATTCTAAAATGCCTGACTTTTAGAATTGCTGTCCTAGATCTTACCACCACTTGTCTTTGCTGTGTAACCCTTTCCATGCTACAATAGTTATGTGCTTGTTCATTTATTATTGAATGCTAACCATAAAAGATGGGCTTATGTACCACCAAAAGTATTTGACAAGTGAATATATAGTCAGATGGAAAATCTGTGTGAGCATTTCATATTCTAGACTTAAAACATGAAGATACCAAACAAAGCTGCTTCGAGAATAATGTAACTGTGGGTCCCCTGTGTCTTATTTAAATGGGGGTTCAGCTTCAGGTGGACTTGGGAAAGAGCTGACTCTAACTAGACTCCTAATGAGCTACCAAAAGAGTGATGACAAGGTCCTAATGCAGCATTTTCCAGAACCTCTTAAAAGCAAAAATCACCTGGGCTTCTAACAGAAAGAACAGATGATGAGAGTAGGGTTTCCACAGAGAGAGGCTGGCAGTCCAGATACACAAAGAAGCATCAAGAAGCAGGTATTTGATGTCATCCTCCCAATTCATCCCATTGATTAGACTTTCCACTGAACCTTCCACTTGACCCATTGTGTTTCTCACTTCCACCTCATTTCAGTTAACATTTCTTCAGTGTTCCTATATCTTTATTGAGTTCTATTTTCATACCCTGAATTGACCTCCCTAGTTCATTGAGCTGTTTGCTTGTGGTTCTCGTGTTTGTTCTCTTTGAAGATTTTAAACACACACACACACACACACACACACACACACACACACACACACACACACAGTGTGTGTGTGTGTATACATACATATATATATATATATAAACTTTTAAATATATATATATATATATATATATAAACTTTTTTAAATTCTGTGTCTGAAATTTCATCTAAGTCATTGTCATGGGGGTCATACCTATGGGACTGGTAATTTTTGGAGGAGACACGTGGTCTTGGTTTTTCATGTTCTTTGTGGTTTTGCACTAAGGTCTGCTCATTTAAGGTTAAAATATGGGTTAAGATTTTTGATGTTGTTCTTTTCATTTGGTAGCCTTCTTCAGTGGAGGCGTTCACAGTATTCAGAGAGACAGGGTTGTTGTGAAGTTGTGCCTATGTTTTCTCCTGTTAGTATGGTATTCTAGTTACCAGATTCCATCTCATCTACTCCTGTTGGTTCAGTAAAATCTGCAGCAACAGTCACTGTATTAGTTATGGTTCTCTATAGTAATACAATTGATACATACACATATAATATACATATACATATACATATACATATACATATGTCTGATTTTACAGGCTGTAGTCCAGCTATTCCAACAATGGTTATCTACCAACAAAAATTCCAAGAATCCAGTAGTTGTTCAGTCCATGAGGCAGGATGTTTCAGCTGATCTTCAGTAAATGCTGAAATACAAAAGAAGTAGGCTCTAATGCCAGTGAGGGCAAGCAAGCAAAAATGGCCCAGATTAAAGGTGAATCTACTCACCTCAAAAAAATCCATATTAAAGGTCAGAAGACCCACTTCAAATGATTTAATGAAGAAAAATCCTCACAGGTGTGCCCAGCCATTTCGGTTTTAGTTAAGTCCAGATGTAGACAAGTTGACAACAAAGAATAGCCATTACAATCACTATCTAGTAGTTAACCTACTCACAGTAGAGTAACGGGTGACTAAAAAATAAACACTTAAGTACCAATTCCTTTAGAGAGCAAAGGGATTCCAATAATATTGTGTACCTAATATGGTAGATATTGTGGGTGTGGATAAGAAGGAAAAGGGAGGAAAAGAAGGTAAATAACCATGGCAGAACTCATGATTAGGATGAGTTTGCTAGATGGCAGGTGGAGAAGGGCGTGTGTAGGGGTGGGGATTGGAGAGGCAAAGGAAACTATGGGGAGGAGATTTCCAAATCTTGGATAATGATACACCAAAAAGAGAGAAGTAAAGTTGTGTACTAAAATATCATAAATGGGCCAGCCTTAGGGCTTTGGGAAATGCAGTGTAAAAGGAAATGTCACAGTCAAAGAGGGAAAAGAAAAGAAGAATGTATAGCTCTGTAAAGGGGGCACATGGGAGGGGCCAGGACTTCGAGATGCTGCACTGACCTGGGCAAGATAAGGAAATCAGTCCCCAGGTGTGCTGGGTCTCTAGCCATAGTATTGTCTTCCTGCTGCTGGCCCAGACTACACTCCTTGGTGATTCTTACCAATCTTGTTCTTCTCTTGTGGATCCCCAGTTCTTCTTCTGTCTGGGGTTTTCTTGTGGAGCCACTGGGCTCTGTTATGTTCAAAAGGGACAGCTGAGATGAACTTTGCCAGAAGTTGCTGTGATCCCACAGGGTCAGCACTAGGGGTAGCTGTCCAGAGATCATGCTTAACACTAAAACTCTGGTGTTCCAGGTTCAGGTGCCAATGGCATTCCTGGCAGCAGTCACTGGAGCCCTCTTCTATAAAATCCCTGTCAGACCAGCTTTTGTAGATTTCCTGAAAGAGATCTTTTAATCCAGTTTGCAGTCCACTCCGAGAGTCAGCTAGACCCTGCACCTGTAGCAGCCGCTTACTGTGTGAAGCATGTGACAGAGCCTCCCTTCCCATGGCAGTCCCAATGTCCTTCTCCATGTCAAGCCCTAGCTCCCTTGCCCCTGTACATGGAGAGAGGATCCGAGTGTCCATGTCACTAAAACACAGGTGAGCAGAAAGCTAAAAGCTAAACGCCAATATCCTGAGCAGGGTGGCCCAGACTGCTAAACAGATAAATAATGACTTGTGGCCATTTAAGAATCTCAGAGAGGCTCAGGGTGCTGTCCAAAGAGAAAGTAGAGCAGAAGTAAATGTATCTGGTGTGTTTGTGCCTACTGAAAGAAGGAAAGCTTATCTTGGGGAAAGATTTCCACATAACTAACAATGACATTCTTAATCAGAGAAGGGCAATGGCAATTGGAAACCTTTCAGTAATTATTCTCCTTGCAGATGAAATTGCTTGACTTGATCAAAGTTCAAAAGGAGGTGCTCTTAATGTCACAGGCCTCTCTAATTAACAATGCTTAGTTAGAAAACAATGTAGAATCTTTCTAAAATCAACTTAGATCTATGGGAATCCTCAAGAATTCTTAGAAATATATACCTTTCTACTAAATGGCAGGTAAACTCCAAAAATTGTGGCCTTCTCCATTAAGTGCATGGCAATGCCAAGTAGACAGCCACAAGAGGGGGCACTGCATTGAGAGCCTCTACCACCATTTCTGTTCTGATCTCTCATGTCTCCACTGACTCTCAGTATCACCGAAATACCTTCTACCCCCACTGAAGCCATTCTGAGAAAAAAAAAAGCTGAATTTCCCAAGGGCCAGGAACACCCTCAGGAAATCAGACATAGTGGAATCACCTAGAACCTTTTTTGATGCCCCATCCCTAGATGAAGAGCTACAGGCAATCAGGCAATCAATGACTCTGAAGGGGGCTCTGTTTTCTCCAGATTGGGCACTGATAGGTTATCCAATGCCAAATGGTCAGCCCTGACCACATGCACATATGGACAACACTAAATGAACTTGATAATGTGTGTGTGTGTGTGTGTGTGTGTGTGTGTGTGTGTGTGTGTGTGTGTGTAGATACACACATATATTCATAGATATGTGGGGGCATGAGAGGAGTTGGAGGGGTGGAAATGATATAAACTCATGTATGAAATCCTCAACAAAAATACATTTTTAAAAGTAAAAGCAGGATAAGTATTGTATCTACTGTATAATAAATCATTTGCTACAGTCTCTGAGCACCCAAACATAATGGTCAGAGAAGCAGCAGAGTGCTGTTCTGGTTTGATAGACAGAATTATCACATGCTATTTAGAGTGTGTAGAAGGCTTCTTGGCTCTGCTTGAATCATGGAATTCTGTTTCCAACAGGCTTTCAGCAGCCATGGCTCTGGATCGCCTGTCTGGTGACCAGAAGCCTGGATCCAACATCGTGTGCCTCCTCAGATAATAAGGTCAAATGTGCCAGACCTGCCAGGGCCTGATAACTGGCTCATTAACATCTTAAATGATAGCACTTTGATTAAACTTCACCTCTCTGCCTGTTCCCCAGCTTATCCCTTCTAAAATTAGAGCTGGTATTTTGCTAATCATGCCCTTGCTTAAACTTTAGGCTGGTTCATGGGCAGTAGAAAATCATGATGTTCCTTGCACATTCGTTCCCAAGGACAGAATTTTCTGGGTCATGGAACCTTAGGTTTTCATTCAAACCTTACTAGCTGGTCATTTTCCTCCCTTAGAATACACTTGTGTGTTTAATGCCCACAAAATATCACTAGAATCTGCGCCTTAGTGACAGCTCCTGCCTCTAAACTTTGTTAGCATGGTACTGCAGTTGTCCATCTAGTAAAAGGAAGGAACATTGCTGCTAAAACTAGTCGGAAGAATGAAAATATCAGGATAGAAACTCCTTGTGATAGTAAGAGACCTATTCATGTAGCTGGGAAGTATTATCACAGTTATCATTCCTATCTCATGTTCTGTTGCACAACAACATTGTTCTGTTTGAAAACTTCAGTTACTAAAGTCAATTTGTCCTATTTTTATTTCAGCACTCAGTATATAAAATTTCATAAGACCCTGACCTAGGAACTGAAGATCTCATAAGAATGCAGATAGCTTTAGAGCCCCACAAAAACTGAGTGAGGGAAAGCCAAAAGGCAGACAACTGAAACCAGAGGGCAAGCGAAGGAAGCCGAGCACAGGATGTCAGTGACAGCTGGGAGACTCTTGGGAATGAGTCTTCCCGAGGCACAGGCTCAGGCCCTTGGAGACCTATAGTAGGATCGTGATAACATTGCAAAGTTGTGGGAGTGAAGGTGTAAGGGAACCAGAAGAGAGAAAACAAGGGTGGCATGTGTTGCTTAAACTCGAGATCTTGGAGACAGTGGTAATGTGAGCATACATGTGGACTTGGAAAAGGGGGGAATAGAAGCAATGATGCTGAATTTGAGGAGGTTGAGAGCTGTAACCATTGTCTTCACTGCACATTATGAGTGGGATCTCCCAAGATAAAAGTGGGGACTCAAAAACACAAGACTGTCATGATGTGCTGAATCCTATGCTTCTGGGTCCTGGAAACCTGACTGGGGCAACAAGGGAATGAAGAAAAGACAGATATAGAGACATACAACCAGAAAAGCTGGGATTAAATGGGTTACGTGCTCTAAGGGAGACACTCTAGTAGCAGTTTGGAAGCTCAACATTATCATTCTGTATACTTGAATGTAAGAGGTGGGTTTATTGTTCACAGCTGAACTGGAAGGACATGGGATAGCTAACCCCAGCAGGAATTCCCAGTAGGGGAGCAGTTTTTTGTTGCAATCATCTGAGTGGAAGATGTTGTAGTCTACAGTTCAAGGTCAGACATCTGTCAGCACTCATACTCGGACTACAGGAAGGCTATGCCCTTCCTTGAGTCTGACTAGGAGAAGGCTTTTTTCCTAAAATTGAAGGAAACATGTAAAGAACTGAGAGTAACAAAGAAGAAAAGGAGATGTAATAGTCGGAATGACAGGGCTCTCTACCTAAGATAAGAAGGGCATTGTCTGGAATGCTGACTGTCCCATTACTTCTTACTTTTCATCCTCATCCTACCTCAGACCTAGAGCCAGGTAATGTTGAAAATGGGTAATGATGAAAAAAAAAAAAAACTAAGCAAGCAGTTCCACTTCCTCTTGGGAAATCTGTCAGACTAAAGACCCTTTTACCAGACGACCAGACAGTTAACAGGAAGAGGAAGTAGAAGGAACTGATCTGTGATGAGTATGGTCAGGTAGAGGAACACATCTGGGCTCCAGAGTGCTGGTAGAAGAGGCCAGGAAGGATGGCAGCCAGGGAAAGACGAAAGATCATGCAGCACTGAGGTAAAGGTGTATCTTGCCTTTGGTGCTGCCTAGGTAGCACAGATGAGAAGCGTGGGTAAAATGAAGCAAGTTTCTAAGTGGGACTCTAGGCAGGCTGAGACATCAGGCCCTTTCAGAACTCTGTTAGCAATATGAGAGGATGTGTTATGATGTAGACTAGCCCAGGAGCCCTCTCACATACAAGCTCGGAAGCACAGCCTTCCCTATATCCCGATGAAGTGGTATTTGCAGGTATCTTGACCTTTTTGCCCACGTGGGCAGAAGGCAGCTTATGTGACCTTCAGCCTGCAAGTGGGCCTGCCAGAATTCTATCTGAAGTGTGGTAGTCTGAGCTCAGCTCTCAGTTATCAAAGGCTAACAAAACACACTCCTTGTATTCTAACACTGAGTTCCTAAACTGCATAAAGATGTATACTGGCTCTCATCTTTCTCTTAACCCCTGCTTTCTCCCTCCCTTTCTGCCTATCACTGGTGATCTTGAAAAACTGCTAATTAGCTAAATGTGCAACAATGGAGACATTAAATAAATTATCACACGTTCGTGCTCTGGAGTACCAAGAGGCAAATTGTTAAAGGGGATATATATATATATATATATATATATATATATATATATAATATTATAGATAGATAGATAGATAGATAGATAGATAGATGTTGTGTGTGTGTGTGTGTGTGTGTGTGTGTGTGTGTGTGTGTGTGTGTGTCTGAGTGTGTATGTTTTGTGAATGGACATTTTTAAAAGATTCTGACCTGATAACTGTGGGTCTGGGGTTGGGATAGGAAGACTGAATTTTCCAGTAACATTTCTATAGTTCTCAAATGTTTTACAACCATTATTATGCATTACATTAGTCATCAAAGATACAAACAACTCTATAAATGATTCTGTGTGGGGCTGCATGAGCTCTGGTGAGCATTAGAGTTTTATTAACTTTGGATTTGGACCTGATAGAAGCAGGCAGCAAATGTTTGTTTACTCATTGAAGACCCATTGTTTGGGGCCAGGAGGATGGAAGCAATTTGCAAAACCACTCAGCAGAAACAGTAGAATGTTGTCAATGAGTTGGAAAATTGCTCTGAACAATGTGTGATGAAGGTTATGGCTGAGCTGGAGCTGAGAAATTTGATCCTCCATATGCAGTCTCCTGATTGCAAATGAGAGGGAAATTATTAAAGTATAGAAGCAGCCAGTTTACCTATTCTTAAATGAAGAATTTAAAGGTCACACACAAGTAACTGCAGATTATAAAGTATGGTACCTGAAACCTTCCCTATAAGGATTTTGAAAAGTAAATTTCATTTTATTTTAAGATACTAAAAGGTGAAGATTTATAATTTTCATATTTTGTTTTTATAATTTTCTGTTCCGAGGCCAGGTGTGCAACCTCCCCACTTAATCACTCAAAACTATTCAGGGTGATGCCTGTGACTTCACTTTCCATTAGCTGCCTTCTAAATATACCTCAGAACAAAGTGCTACAGACAAGTTCAATGTGAAACCCTCTCTCTCTCTCTCTCTCTCTCTCTCTCTCTCTCTCTCTCTCATACAAACACCATCTTTCAAATAGTGTGAATGAGCTGCAGTTAGGAATTCATTCTCTTGTGTGACTTTTCTGAATCAAGGACATGTTACTTAGTCTCCCTGGCTGGAGTCTCAAGGGGGAATAAAAAAGAATAGTGGGAGACTGAAGCAGATTCATTCTACAACCATTCCCTTGCATGTTTTCTCCCTGAGCCATTCAACCCAGGAAGCTGGTCCTATCTCCACTGGGACTCCTGTTTTGTCTCACCCCTACAGTGCTGGATTATTCACTCAAGGTCACTACCCAAATTCTCTATAAAATTGGCTAGAATATTTTTAAAAACCAGATTTAATCTCTCTCTCTCTCTCTCTCTCTCTCTCTCTCTCACACACACACACACACACACACACACACACACACACACACACACACACACCATGGGCATTTTGCATTACAAGAGAGTATGAAAATAATTAAATTCAATTTCCCTACTTTCAAATCAAACTCAATTTAGAATTTTCCAGTAAGCCACCAGGGTCAAAAGTTATTTTGTGGTCAATTTAATGCTAGACAAAATGCTTGTAATCTTTTGGTGATATTCAAAACATGATTATATGGTCTGGAGCAATAACTTAGCAATTCAGAGTGCTTACTGCTCTTGCAGAGGACCTGGATTCAGTTCCCAGCACCTACATGGAGGCTCACAATGGTCCATGACTCCAGTTTCAGGGAAACTGACACCCACTTCTGACTTTCATGTGTACCAGGAATGCTGCACACATACTGTCTTAGTTAGGGTTTCTATTGCTGTGAAGAAACACCATTACCATGGTAACTCTTATAAAGGAAAACACTTAATTGGGATGGTTTACAGTTCAGATGTTTAGTCCATTATTATCATGTTGGGACATGGCAGCATATAGGCAGACATGGTGCTAGAGAAGGAGCTGGGAATTCAACATCTAGATCTGTAGGTAATAGGAAGTGAACTGAGTCAATGGGTACAGCTTGAGCATAGGAGACCTCAAAGCACACCCCCATGGTGGCTTCCGTCTACAAGGCCATACCTACTCTAACAAAGACACACATCCTAATAGTTCTACTCCCTTGAGGAGATGTTGTCTTTCAAACCACAATAAGATAAATAAGCAAATATTTAAAACACAATTATATGCAAGAATGTAGAATTTTCATGTAGCATACCTTATTTTAAATTTCAACTTCTTGGTAGGTATCTATCTGGGTTGTTTTTGGGTTTTCATAATAAGACTTAAGTATTCATTTACTCACTCAGCAAATACTGAATTCTTATTATATTCTTGGCAGTGTTAGGGTGCTAAGGAAGGTCAATGGAGACCTTCAAGAAAAGAAAACCTATAAACTGACTTACCACAATAAATGGCCAGTCTAGTTGCTGTGTTAAAATATAGACCATATGGAGGTGGGATGCCAGCAAAGGCAGAAGCAGGAAACCAAGTTAGAAGGCTTTGCCATAAATACAAGCATGGTGGTGAGGATCAAGCTGGCAGGTGGGATTAGTGACATTTTGAAGGAAGACACAACAGGATTTACTAAATGCACTAGGTACAACTATAAGGCAAAATTATCAGAGGGGGTTGCAAAATATTTAGCTCTAGCAACTAAAAGAACAAAGCTGTCATTAAATGAAAAAAAGGTGAAAATCAAAGATGAGAAGTAGGGGATTAAAAAATCTAGAATTCTGTTTAGTTCATCCCATGCCCTCAAACTCTGTAAGACATTCGGGAGTGGTATAAATATATACAGATGGGCCTAGAAATTTGGAGTTCAGCGGAAGTGCTGCATATTTTCTAAGTTGGACTTGGAAGTTGGACTTGAGAGATTTATTTATAGCTCACCACCCACATGGCCTGAAGAAAAGCATTTCACAGAGTGAAATAACTATTCTATTATCTTGATTTGAACCACTTCTTATTTATTTGGCACCAGCCACTTTCACAAGTTCTGAGGGTATAAAGATGGATATGGTCCATGTTCTGTGACTAAATCCAGAGGTGGAGACAGAAGACAAGCACTTTTCGCACTATAAATACCGCAAAAGCTTGCTGGAGCTGTTAATGAATGCACAGACGCAGATATAAGAACTATAATCAGGAAGGGCAGAGAGTATTTGAAAAGTGTCTTGCGGGCTAATAGTTCACCTGAGGGTAGTGACCGTCATCCCAGGCAATGTAAATAGACACATATTATGCAAAAATGAAGAGAACTCATTCTGAGAGCCATAGTTTGGACCATATGTACAAGACTGCAGAAAGCTGAGATGAAGAGAAAACAAAGGGTGTGAGGGGAGTGCCCCTGGCTGGGTTTGTCTCTCTGCAGCCTCCTACAGGATGGGGGCACACTTAGAACAGATGTTTAAGAACTCATGGAGATGCTGTGGGCCGGGTGTCCTGCTCTGCTTTGCTCATCTCACTGCAGCAGTGGAGGTGACCCTGCTGTCTGGGGATGAGAGATAGTTGCCAGGAAGTGACCTTGGCTTAAAAGTGTACCCTTCTTTGCTTTTCTACAGCTCCTGAGCTCCGCCAACTAACTGCACATTGTGCATGAAGATTGCTTCTAAGGAGATAGTCATAGAGTCATGGGAGAGCTTTAACTCAGTGAAGCCTGGTGAGTTGTTCTTAAGAGGTCCCTCCTTCCTTGGAGACTGACAGGGAGCAATGCATCGATCAGAGCCATCCATCTCAGTCGGCACACAGGCATAATGTGCCTAGCAGCTTGTGCAAGGAATGCTGATGGAGAGACTCCACAGATCTTATCAGCTTCTTGGCTGCTTACATCGTGCCCAAAACAGTGGCTTCTGTGTGGTCTTAATCTTCAAGAGTCAAAAGCGACATGTTTTTACTTAAGATATTTCAGGAGTATGGGATGTCTGGATGCTTATCACCTCTGAACCACGTGGAACAAACCTGCAGCAAGGATCAAAACGGCGTGTGTGTAATAGATATACACAGATTTTGACAATGAAAAATAAAATGTTTACTGTGGTGTGTGTAAATGTGTGTGGGGGTCAGTGCTGAGAGATCCATAGGAGGAAAATCTAGGATTATAAAAGAAGACATTCTGACAGTTGGGGTGGCACATGCTGGTGGGAGATGGTAAAACAACAGAAGGAGGGTCTCAAATTTCAATCCAGCAGGGGCTACACCTTTATCTGGGGACATAGCTCGGTGGTTGAGTGCTTGCCTAGAGCATGTGAAACCCAGAGTACAGTCCTTAACACCACCATAAAACACTAAGAAGAAAGAGGTCTTTCCCCTCCTCTCTGCCCCCACAGAACCCATTTGTCATCAGTAGCTTTCGGCCTTTGCCCTGTCTGTGTAGTTGTACGAGGTGGCCCATTTTGTATGTAACAGACTACCTAGGAGTATATGGGGCTTGCAAGCATGGCAGGTTGCAAAAAGGGTAGAATGATGGCCCTGGGAGTGAGTTTTCAGATGTGAAAAGGCTCCTCCCAAGGGCCTTTTACTACTGATTTTAGGGTGTCTGAGAGAATAATGTAGCTTGCTGTCCCTCTTTCCTGCTCATTGCTTCCTACTTCTTGTCCTTGAGAAAACAGCTAAACAATCTGTAGTCTCTTAATACAAGGTAAAAGTTTGACTTAGCTGTTTTTGCTTTTTTAAAGAGAAGATGTAAAGAAACTAATACATAGGCGAAAAAATTTTTAAAAGATCATAAGCAACAGCATGTGTGGGGTGTGGGGGAGTTGTCTATGTACATGTGTACGTGTACGTGTGTGTGTGTGTGTGTGTGTGTGTGCGTGTGTGTGTGTGTGTGTGTGTGTGTGTGTGTGTGTGTTCCATATGTCAGGCAGCCCTGCTTGTGCTTTAAGGACTAGGGATAATACAGGCCCAAGCATCTCAACTCTATGGAAAGCCCAGTGCCCTTATCAAGGACAACCTAATTCTGAGATTACTAGGGCAACATGGCTGCTTCTTTGCTAAAGATGGTGCTTTGACTAAGTTGTTTTGTTGGTAGCGTCACTGGCCCTACATGTGATAAGCCTGGTTCATAGCTTGCAAAACAAGCCATGGGTTCAGTCACCAACCAAGCTACCCTACCCACAATCCTCAGATGTGAAATTCAATTTATTAAAGCACTGTGAAAAGAAACAGACCATTGCAACACAGCAATTAATACACCTGTGTGTGTTTATGCGTCTGTTTGTGCATGTATGCCTGTGTGAGTGCATGTTCACATGAGTGTACATACACGTGTGTATGCATGCCTGCAAAAGCCAGAGGTCAACCTTAGGTGTCTTTCCTCAATGGTCATCCACCTTGTTTTTTGATGCAGTGTCTCCCATTGGTCTGGAGCTCACTGAGTAGCTAGACTAGCTGAAGGATCTGCACATCTGCTTCTTTACCCCTGTAGTTACTAGTGTGCATCACCACTGCCAGTGTTTTTGTGTAGATTCTGGGGAGTCAACTCAGGCTGTCATGATTGCATGGCAAGCCCTTTACTGGCTGAGCCATTACCCCAGCCTTGGCAATTTCCTGACTTATAGCTGAATAATATTTAATGGAGATTACATACAACTTTAAAGATAGACAATCCCATTTCTTCTCACCACCCTGCAGCTTCTCCATTGTGCTGCCCTTTCAGCTGCTTCTTTCTCTCTCTCCCTTCCTTGCTCCCTTCCAGGAGCTTTTAAAAACTACATGAATTTTAAAACATTTTGGAGAGCTTTCTTATACTCTGGAGGAAAACTATGAACCACCACCACCACAACCTGCAGCACACTTAACTCTACCCCTGTTCCTTACTCAGCTGCCAATGTCATCACCAATGAGATAGAGGAGGTCCTGATGCCCAGGTATGACCTGGCCAACCCTGGATGAGTGACTCCACAGCTAAGAACCAAAAAACCAGTAGCTGAGACTTTCAGCTAGGAATGTCACAGGTTATTGCCATGGTTCTCTGGACTTATTCACACTTTTCAAAACTGTCAACCACAGTTTCTTGAAGGTAAAATAAATAAGCAAATACCTTTTAAAAGTTTTAGACCTTAAGGGGCTGACAGGGTATCTCAACCTGCTGCCAAGGATGATGGTCTGAGTTCTATTATCAGAACCAACTTAAAAACACAAACCATACTCCCAAGGCTCAGGGAACATCAAGAAAGAGGGATTAGTGTTGTGAGAATTTTTTCAGTCAATAGCTTTGGGGCCCTGTCCTTAGGGCAGGCATGGTTTCTTGTCTGCAGACATGATCTCTTTAAAGGAGAGAGAGAGAGAGGTCGGGCACTCTCTTGGTTTGTGAAGACCGGGTCAGGCAGCATGAAGCAGCATGTGGAGGGTTCCCAGCTCCTTTGGGAAGAAATGGACTTTCACAACTGGTTATACCTTGTCCTGTATCTGTGAGTCTGTTTTCCCAGTAAATATATAAAACTTATTTTATATATAAATAAAGAGCTATAGAAATTAACAACTGCAGAGAGAGGAAGAATTAGTCTTTCTGAAGAATGAACCTCCTAATTGATTATTGAATAGAAAACGGTCAGCTCTAAAATCATATATACAAGCAACACTAAACAGACTCAGCAGCTGTTTATATAATTATTAATATACTAATATTTTTATATTAATGTTATATATTATATAATACTGGTATACCATATAATAATATTTATTTTTATATATGTGTGTGGTGATAATAATTGAAGCAAAAGGCCATGAATTTGAGAAGCTAGAAGACAGTACATGGGAGAACATGGAAGGAGGAGGGTGAATAATATATTTTAATTAAAAGTAAAGTAACTTTGAGCTTTTATGAGTATGAGTGTTTTGCCTACATATATGTCTATGCACCGTGTATGTTCCTAGTACATGAAGGACCTAAAGAAGGCATTAGATCCCCTAGAACTCAAATTATAGACAGTGGGCTTTCATGAAGGTGCTGAGAACCAAACTGAGTCCTCCCTAGGAGTAGCCACTGCTCTTAACTTCTGAACCATTTCTTCAGCCCCTTAAAATAAATGTTTTTAAAAGTGAATGGAGAGACCCAGTCCACAAGATGATCCTCTGGTCTGCACACACACAATATCATATTCTCTCTCTCTCTGTCTCTGTCTCTGTCTGTCTGTCTCTGTCTCTGTCTCTCTCTCTCTCTCTCTGTCTCTCTCTCTCTCTCTTCTCTGTGTGTGTGTGTGTGTGTGTGTGTGTGTGATTAATAAAAAAGAGATGCTCTGAATTAAAACAAATACCAGATTCCTTAGGAGAAACATGTAGAGGAATGTGCAGAAAGATGAAGACGATGCTGAGAACGACTGATCCTTTTGGGGAGGGACCAGTGTCAGCCTTTGTGAGTCAGTATCTGTCATAATCACTCAGCCAGCCCTTGTCAGAATGCAGTCACATGCAACACACAAACAATGACTAAGGCTGGGGTTTAATAAAACCTCATTTATAAACATGGGTTTAAAAAAAGGTGTCACTCCTGAGCTGAGATAATGTGTCATGTGGTGATAAGCCCTGCATGTGCTTTATGGGAGCTTGACTGACTGAAGGAGAAAGTGAAGGTGGAACACCAAGTCATTCTGCAGTCATTAGACACTGACTGTTTCAGTCAGGATTTTTTTTTAAGTTAAAAGAAACAGAATTTTGCTCCCTCAAAAATTTGAATAGGTTTAAAAGGAGTTGAAAGGAATTAGAGAAAAATATACATGATGGAAGAAAACAGTCACTTTCTTTCTTTCTTTCTTTTTTTCTTTCTTTCTTTCTTTCTTTTTGTTTGTTTTTGTTTTCCCGAGACAGAGTTTCTCTGTGTAGTTTTGGAGCCTATCCTGGCACTCACTCTGTAGACCAGGCTGGCCTTGAACTCACAGAGATTTGCTTACCTCTGCCTCCCAAGTTCTGGGATAAAGGCATGAGCCACCAAGACCCAGCTAAGTCAGTTTCTTAAAAATGACTATTTAACATGAGATGCACCCAGTGTGGTATTTCAATCTAGGATTGCCTGTAAGCTGTACTAAACCTTACAGAGACTTAGAGCATAGAATGTACTTAACTCCCAAGATTGTATGTGTGTTGCACACTTTCCACAGGCCAGCTTACCTCTGCATTACTTCTTGCCACAGCTTGATGCTGTTAGATATGTTGAACTGATCATGAAGAAATCAGGCTTCTTTGTGGTTGGAGGGAAAATAAGCACATATATAATAGGAGTGGGACCTACTCTTCTCAGGAACAGTAGTCAGCCATTTAATCACAGCTACACACACCATCTTCAAAGAAACAATGAGCACCAGAAGACAGACAGACAGCCTTCTTCTGGGGGTCACAAATGGGAGAAGTCAGTAGAAATCTTGCAAAGTATATAGTGGAGCATTTTAAAGCAAGAGTAAGCTTAGCATTAACTAAAGGTGATTTTCCATAGAGGCCTAAAACTAGGTGAGAAGAGGACTAGTTGCTAAAAAGAGTGTGAAGGAGGGCCCAGGTGTCAGATCCTACCCAGGTGTCAGCTCCTACCCACCGCTATGGGGCCCAAAGGGGAACAAGGTCCTGTAAAGGAAAGAGACATGCATCTTTTAAGTTTGTTTCTCTGAACTGGGTCAGCTTCATCACATTTGTGACTGTTTTACAAAGTCTGGGTGGTCCACCCTGGAACAAACATTTTCTAAAAGAGGAACAATTTCTTCATTCTCTTCCTTCTGCCTCATGACCTCTGGTAGAACCTACTGAGAGTCAGTACATGCCCTTCGGTCTCACGGAAGCAGAACAGAGGGGAGAAGGTGATGCCTCACTCACAGAAGGAAGCTGATACTGTCTTTGAAGATAGTTTCCTACCTGGTGTGTTAGTTACCCTTTTCATCGCTGTGGTAAAGGTTTGTTTTACCCTGTAGTTTGAGGGTACAGTCCATCACGGTTCGGAAATCATGATGGAGTTAATGGCACAGGGGGTTGGAGTGGGACTCATTTGTTGCTAGACCAGGGAATAGAAAGAGGTAAACAGCAGCAGAGGTGGGGTGTAACCCTCCAAAGAGTGTTCTATGTCAGTCAGCAAGGACTCATCTTCTAAAGGCTCCACAGCCTCCCAACCACCAGCTGGGAGCTAAGCGTCTTAACACATGAGTGGGGGGGGGGCACACTTGAGACTTAAGCTGTAATGCATAATAATCAGTGACAATTGTTTTTTATAGTGGTCTTGGACTTTGTTAGGAAATATAATCCTTTTATTTACAGTGTGTGTGTGTGTGTGTGTGTGTGTGTGTGTGTGTGTGTGTGTGTGTAAAAGTTGTATTAAAATGGCTTTATGTAACCCTATATAATCAAGTAATAGGTTTTCAATCGTATTGTTGCTGACAGAAGTAGGAGAGATCATTACAGGACATAGATAATAGTGTGCTCAAAAGATCACCTCATTTGGAGTCAGGAGTTATGAGCAAACACACTTCTATCATCAGTGCTGACGTACCTTTGGGGGCATTCTAACAAGGAAGTAACTGGTCAGTCAGAAGAAAAACATGTCAAAACAGATCAAATAAAGTGAGTTTACTGGGAAGAAAGATGGTTGAAATAAGTACAGACAATTAACCTTCTCAGCCAATAGAGTCAGAGACCCTGATCAATATTCATATATGGTCAGCTGATGGTTTCTGGAACAGTTTGGATGGTTTCTGGAACAGTTTGGCAGGTGGATGAGTGCAGAAATGAACCAACTGTTTAAACACATGAGTTTACTGGGAGCACTTCAGATTGGAATTATAACACATGGCAATAAGCCATGACAAGCTTTTGCTTTCAATATCAGTCTTGGACTTTTGTTGGGAAATATACTCTAGCCTTCATTTCTGAAAATGAAAATAGTGTGTCATGTCCCACCTGACTCCCGTATGGCCATCAATTTCCATGAGCAATTTCAAGGTAACGTACATTGACAGGTCAATCTATCTGGATGGCTGAAATCTCCTAAGTGTCAACAAGAAACAATTTTGTCTATTTTTAGGAACCAAGACATTTCATTCCACTTGTCTGCCTCTTGGGTTAAGATCATGTTTTGAGAGAAAAAGCTAATCTGTACTTTCATATCTTATAAGCCTTAAGTTATCAATATAGTTGATGGCATTATTTCAGGGTAAGAAAAAAGAAGATGAGAACATGCCTGAGCTGACCATACCTGTCGGGATGCATTTGAAGTGAAGCACACTGGAAATCAGATCCCGTACTAAAGAGCCGTGACTAGATGGGCTTATCACACTATAGAAAACTGAAAAAGCCCTGTTTTGAAGCTGTGTTTGGCAAATGAAGGGGGTCTGTCGGGTGAAGGGGGGGTTGGAAGGGCACTGCACAGAACTACGGAGGAAGCAGCAGCACAAGCCTTTTCAATCCTACTGTCTTCCCCCCTTACAAATCCTCCTAGGTTCTGTTTCAACACCCTGTGTCAGATGCCCACACTCTGTGTCCTCTTTCTCTGTCTCCTTAAGAGTGCAACAGCAATAAAAAGACAGCTTAGATCTTATAACCCCAAGGACTTCAATTTGTCAGACTTTCTGGGTCAGTTTGTATAGCTAGGCTAAAATGAAAATTGGAGACAATGGTGAATGAAAATTCTCTGAGGAAAATTTCTCTTGTCCTCTATTTTCCCTGGACTTCTAGGCCACAGCAGGACTGGAAAGGATGGCTCAGTCCGTAAGTGCCTGACTCTCAATCACAAGGACCTGTGTTTGGATCTTCAGAACCCACATACAAAACTGAACATGGTGGCTTGAGCTTGTATCCCAAGCACTGGAAGAAGAGGCAGGGCAGACCCCTGAAGCTCAATGGTTAGCTAATCTAGGTGAATCAGTGACCTTCTGGCTCAGCAAGAGACCTGGTCTCAAAAAGTAAAGGTGGATACTGATTAAGAAAAGATCCCCAACATCTACCTCTCACCTCCACACATACCTACCCTAACGAGCAAGTACAATATACATGTACCACAATACAATGAAAAGAGCCATAGTAGAGCAAGAAAATGATAACAAAGGCTGTATGGTATGCTGTACTGTAGAAGAGAGGCAGCTTAGGCTCTAGAGATTTATTGTGTGTTTATAAAAGATAACCACTGCCAGGAATTGTGGTGCACATCATTAATACAGCACTTAGAAGCTGAGGCAAGAAGACTGAGAAGTTGAGGGCCAGTCTGAGTAACCCTGTCTCAAAAACAAAACAAAAGAAACCCAAAAAAGTCAATCACATGGCCAAGGGTTCTGAAGTCAGGACCACATAATTGCTCTTAAACTGTGATCACATCTTTGAAGAAGTATTCTTATTTTAAAACATGTATTTATCTTATTTCATGCATATGAATGTTTTGCTTGAATGTATGTATGCATGTATACCATGTGTCCATAGAAGTGAGAAGAAGGTATTGACTCCCTTCCTTGGAACTGGAGTTTCAAATAATTATGATCCACCATGTGAGTACAGGGAATTGAATTCAGGTCCTCTGCAAGAACTACCAGTGCTCTTAACCACTGAGCCAATCTCTCTGGCCCTTGAAGAATTGTTCTGAAGAAAATTTACTATTCTTCCCCCAAATGGGATATATATTTAGAATTTATGGGCATGACAGTAGACAATCACAATTGTTTTTTTAATTTTTTATATTTATTTTCTTATTTAAATTAGAAACAATCATATTTTATATATCAATCCCAGTTCCTTCAATTGTAGTCTAACACCTTGGAAATTGACACAGGACGATCTGGCGTGCAAGGCCAGATGTACATGAGACCCCGTCTCAAAAAAGAAAAAGAAAAGTGTTTGGGGAGGTGCCTCAGTAGGTAAACTTTCCATACAAACATGAAGACCCATGTTTGGATCCCTAGAATCCATACAAAGCTGGACAGAGTAGCAGATATCTGTAATCTGTGTGTCCCTACAGAGAGATAGGAGGTAGAGATAGGAGAAAATCTGGAAGCTTGCAAGTCAGCTAGTCTGGTATACACAGAGGTGGACAACAAGAGACCCTCTCTTGAACTAGGTAAAAGCTCAAGACCACACTTGAGTTGTCCTCTGACCTCTACACATGTGCACACACACAAAGGCATGTAAGTACACATGAACATGCACCTGCATACTAACACACGAGATTTTTTTTAAAGGAGCTCCTTGTTGCTTTGAGGACTCAAGAAGCCTTCAGCACTGAATATGTTTAAAGAGATGGGGGTCTGAGCTGTAATAATTAGCGATGGCTGAGCTGAAGTAACAGGTATACACTAGAAGTTCACTGTCTCCAAGAATGAGTTCATTATTCTGTTTCTGCTTCTGCTCAAGGCAAGTTCTTGGTCAGTGGTATGCTGTCCCCCACACATACCTTTCCAAGGAGCCATGCCAGTGACTTTACTGGGCATCACCAAGTCAGTACATGAATGAGGAAAGGACACAAGTCCATGAAGGATTTGTCTCCCCTGGGAGATGGGCCTCTGGCTGTGTGTGCTGGTTGTTTTCTGTAGTTGTTTTAATTTGATACAAACCTAGCTATGTATGAAAAGAGGGAATCTTAACTGAAACAATGTCCCTGTAAGATTGGCTGCTAGGCAGATCTGTGGGGTATTGTCTTGATTAAAGGCTCATGTTGGAGGGGGGAGGCAGGCCACAGTGGGCAGTGACACCCTAGGCAGGTGGTCCTAAGTTGTATAAGACAGCAGGTTGAAAAGGCCAAAGGACCAAGCCAGTAAGTAGAATTCCTCCATGGCTTCTACCTCCAAGTTTCTGTCCTGACTTTGCTGGATGGTAGACTATAAGTTGGAAGCTGAAACAAACCCATTCCTCCCCAGGTTGTTTTTGGCCATTGTATTTTATCACATCAATAGAAATCCCAGCCAAGACAGCAGACCTATGGGAGATTATCTTGATTTTGTTGAGATGGATGGGCACAGAATGGGTGGAACCATTCCTTTGCTATAATCTTGGGGAGAAAAGAAACTGGGTAGCAAAACTATCAATCTCTGCCCCCTGATTATGAATGCAATGTGACTGGTGCTTCCAGCTCCTGCCTCTTTGACTACCCCTGAACTGTGAGGCAGAATAAGCCCTTTCTCCCTTAAGTTACTTTTGTCAGAGTATTTTATCTTAGCAACAAGAAAATAAACTACAACTAGTGCATTGGTAAAACTCAGCCTCTTGGCCCGAAACTAACTACAAAGAAGAGGCAGAAACACAGTCTACCTCATGATCTGAGATGAGTGATTTAGCATCTCAGCTACATTTCCTCCCTCTGCAACCATCAGACCATCTCAACCCACAGTGTGCATTGTAAGTATGATAAGGATTTATATCAAGATGATTATAACAATTTAAAAAGAATTAAAAATGATAAAGAACTTTTCCCTTAAGAAGCATATAAGTGACAAGTAAGCACAAGCAAACAGCATAACAGCATTAGTCCCAGGGAACATGAAAAACAAAACTAATTCAATAGCTACCTGGATGGCCAGAATAAAAAAGACACAAATACTAAATGTTGTATAGGGGTATAAAAAATGTTGTATAGGGGTAAAAAAATGTTGACATGGGTATAAAGAAATTACACTCTTGGTATATCACTGGTGAGTGTGTAAACTTCTGGCTGCTATAAAATTAAAATTGAATGGTGCTCATAAAATTAAATATAGAGTTACCAGATGCTCTACTAATTCCACTCAGGTTTAGAACCAAGCAAGTGTCCATAGAATAGAAATACTTGTACACAAATTATTCTTAGCTGAATTATTCATAATATCCAATTTGTGAAAACAACAGAAAACTCAGGTGACCATTCCCTCATAAATGAACTGTTATGTAAATATAAGGGAATTAACTCTTGCCATGAGAAGAAATGAAATACATATATATATATATATATATATATATATATATATATATATATATGTGTGTGTGTGTGTGTGTGTGTTTGTGTGTGTGTGTGTGTGTATGTGTGTGTGTGTGCGTGTATGTAATATATAATATATATATTATATATTAAATAATGAAGACATTCATCAAAATAATACCTGCCAACACAATGGTTACAAGTTATTGTCTTTGTATAAGTGTGGTTATAGTTGACACATGGCTGCACTAATTAGATGGCCATGAGATAAAATCCCACCAAGAAAAAATGCTGGAATATCAGTAACTACAGGAAGCATGGGAACCAGATTATTCCAAAGAAAGAGCCACTGTTACCCCCAAGAGTATAAATAGCATTTGGAGCTGAGCTCCAGATACTCTGAAACATTTCTAAATGATTACAGGAGAATCACACTTAAGTCACTCTGTTTTGGAGTTTCTTTGTTATAGAAGCTAGTGCTACTCTCATACTAAGGTAGATAAACGAGGTAATGTGCTGTATAAAAAAGATCTAACATACATGACATTGGCTTAATAGTCACATAGTGACTGGAAAGAAAACTGCTATTACAGATGAAAAAGCTAGAACATTTGTTTATCACTACACACACACATACACACACACACACACACACACACACACACACACAAACACTCTCCTGAAATAGCATTCCTACTGAGTCAGTAGCTCTAGGGAAAGCACTTAAATAAAACTGAATGTTTCTGTGTGCTGCCTACTTCTTGCTATTTTTAGCATGCCTTTAGAAATTTGAGAACTCAGAAAAAATTGCTTGTTTTCCAACCAAAAATGGAAAGAAATAGAAAAGGCACAGAAAAGTATAGTTGTGCATTCATGTATTTGTTCATTCATTCAACAGACATGTTCCAGGCACTTGGAATGCATCAGTGAATAAAAACACAAATAATTTATGTTCCATCTGTAATGACACACAACAAGTAATATACAATCTAATTTGTTATCTGTTATCTGTTATCACAAATAGGTTATGAACATTTTGTTTGGTGGCTTATTCCTACAACCCCAACACTGGGAAGGTGGAAGCAGGAAGATCAGGAGTTCACCGTCAGCCTTTGCTATGGTCAGTCTGAGACCCAGTATACATGAAATCGTATTTCAAAAAAAAAAATTAAATAAACAAAATGCTACAGAAAACAAAATCATGGACTGGAGTAGAACACTTGCCTAAAATGTATGAGGGCTAGATTCCATCTTCAATGTCAATCCTCCCCCAGAAAATAATCACAGAGGATGGTAAGGACAAGAGAGGAATTTATGATTCTGCATAAGGATTGCCTTCATTGAAAAGACAAAAGCAGCGATCTGTACAGGATGGGTTAGATGTACAGATGTCTATAAAAATTGTGTGCCAGGCAGGGGGATCTGAGGTAGGGATGGGACTAGCAAATTCAAGGAGCATCAGAGAAGCCCATGCCGCTAAAACCAACAGGCAAAGAGAATTACTGGTAAACATTGATAATGATGGAAAGAGGGCTGACTCCATGACAGTCCTTACTCATGGTGAAAAGACAAAGCTTTCCAGGGTGTTTCTCCAAAGAGTGATCATTTAAAGGACTCAACCTTGTTGTGAGGGGAAACACAGAAATAGGTGGATCAGGAGGTTCCAGACACAGGCCATGCAGAGATAACAGCTGCTCCCAATGGGATGGTGACACTGGGGCTAAGAGAAGAGGAAGGTGCTGGCTCATTTGGGGAAGGGCATCCTTATAGAAGGAATGGAGGTAGCTTGTAAAAGAAAGGGACTACTGACTGTGTTGGCTCAAAGGAGGAATATCCTGTATAAGCTCACATATTTGAACACGTGGTCCCCCAGTTCCTGGCACTGGTTGGAGAGGAACCTTTAGGAAGTGAACCCTTGATAAAGGAAGTATGTCACTCTCTCTGCATGTGCAGTGTTTATGGTTGCAGATGTGGTCTCTCTGCTTCCTGCCATGTCCCACCCCCTCCCCATGGAGCTGCCATTTTGGACTTTCCCCATGAAAACACTAGCAAAATAAAGTCTGTTCTTCTTAAATTTCCTGTGACTATGGTATTTTATCACAGTAATGAAAATGTAACTCTGAAGTCGTTGCAAGAACAAGGCAAAGTGATACAAACAGCAAAAACAGAACAAAGTGCAGTGGAAACGAAATAGTCAAGTTACCCATCCCGAACCGCAGAGAACTTGTCATGGACTGTGTTAGAAGCATGGCTTAGGTCTAGGTCAAAATAGAATTCCTGGTATGTTTGAACACTACTGAGTTAAACTGGCTGTCCAAAAGCTGAACAATTTAGGGTTTGCTTTTTCTCCCTAATCTCTTCTCCATAGGTCTCACTGACAAGGGACTTTTGGGGAGGGCTGAATAGCACATAGAGATAGGGAGGACCACAAGATTCTAGTGCATCTGAGAACAAGTGAGCCAACAGAACAGAAGGTAGAGAGGGAAAAAATAAACAACATTTTTTTATACTTGCTTTTTGCAGTGATAGGGATTAAAAAGAGGGCATCATACATGCTAGGCAAGGGCTTTGCCACTAAAACTACATCTGCAGACCCCATTCACCTTTTATTGCACTGGCCTCCCCATAGTAGCCTACCAGGCAGGGTCTTCTTGGCAGTTGTCCAATGGCCACTTTCCTCCTTTGGACAATGAGAACAAGGTATTAAACAGGAGTTAGACATTTTCCTTGGAAAGACACAGAAAATAAAATAAAACAAGACAGACATTCTCCACCATAATAACGATTATGAAGCCACACCCATAGAAAATATTTAACCTTAAAATTGAATAATTCTTTAGAAACTGTCTTTTTTAAAAGTACATCATGATGAACTGGGTCATTCGACTTTCACAATATGGCGTTTCAGCCAATGATTTTTCTCCATAGGTAGCAATTTTATGAAAGCCCTCTAGATTTGGGAGAATTATACTTAAATTAGTCCTTATTTCAACCATTCCACCTGCTAGCTGTGTGGCCTTGGAAAAGCCGTTAAAATTTCTAAGATTCAATTGCTTTGAGAAGAGCTATGGTACTAGATAATGGAGCTTGCACAGGGAAGGGGACTATTATAGGAACCACCCCACAGACAGCAGCAACAGAGCTCAGGTTCTCCACCACATAGGACGTTCCACAGCAATGTAACACAAGCTTCCTGGAAGACTTGGGGAGATCTCTCCAGTTTGCCAAAATCAAAGGGGGAAACTTTGTTTTCTGTGCAGACACCTTTGCTTCATTTGGGGGACATCTTCTGAAAGCTTGTTGACCCCAAGCACAATGCTTTTGAAGAGCATGTTCAAGAATTGGACAGATCCCCTATCCCATATCCTTTCTGTTCCCCAGGGGAGGAGAGGAGGGAGAGGGAACTAGGATTGACATGTAAAACAAGCTTGTTTCTAATTTAAATTAAAAAAAGAAAAAATTTTAAAAAGAATTCACTCAAGAAAGAAAGAAAGGAAGGAAGGAAGGAAGGAAGGAAGGAAGGAAGGAAGGAAGGAAGGAAGGAAGGAAGGAAGAGAGAAAGAATTGGACAGAATGGTAAGAAGAAACATCTCAGAAAAGAAATGACTTCTGTGATGTCTTCTGCTCTAACTCAAAGTCTTAAGGTTGCCAGTAAATCAAATAAATAAAGCCTGTGGTAAAAATAACATTTCTGTGGAGGTTTGTTTGTAGAGTCCAACCTGTTTGGAAGCTGCACTTCTCCGTGATTTCATGGTGTGATATTTCCATTGATGGCATTTCAGTTGCATGTAGCCAATTACAAACTTTTCTAACACCACAGCACTGGCTCAAAGCTCCTGCTAATTATAGGAGAGCTGAGCAGAATCATGATAAGGGGATTGCAAATGCTTTGATTAAAATGACATTTACAGAATTGACATTTAAATGGCTAATTTGGTTCATCTTCCATGCTATAAGTTGATCCATCTTTTGCAGTGTTTATGAAAGATAGTTTGGAGAATACTGGAGCAAACTAGTGGCAGCAGCTGTCTATGAAATCAGAAAATCCTGTTGCTACTTAAGTGATATGAACGTAATGCTGGATGAGTAAGTTTCCTCATAGCATTCTTGGACATTTGTCAGAACTTCTCCATGGTAACCTATTCCTCTGCATAAAGTGGGGTTGCTAAAAAAAGAGTAGAATTTACAATCTAATAAAAGTTTTTGCTTTTATTCTCAGTCAGCTGGCTGTTTGATCTTGCATATTAGAAAAAACTATTTTCTCTCATGTAATTTTGGGATAATGCATAAGATGTTTCCAGGTTCTAACAAAACAAATGTTAGAAAATGTCTGCATTGGGGAATAGTATCCAATAGTCAGTGAAAAAATTGTCACTATTATTTACATAAATCCATATCGGGATTCTTTTAATATTTGAGATCTTGTCAAGGAGAATATGATGTGAGATCTTTGTCAAATCACATACCTGCTGAAAAAAATCTTTGTATCTGTGGAGGAAAGAGAAGCAAAAGAAAATGGAAGAGCCATATGTTAATGGCCAGCCATTTTTGGTGACAGGAGATACATTCAACACTCTCAATAACATATTTCTTTTATATATCAAGATAAAATTCACTCACCCAAAATGCACCAGTTTAAATTATGTAATTTAGTGATTTCCAGTCTATCCACAAGACTATGTAACAACCATTACTATCCAATTTCGATACATTTTTCATCATGAAAAGAAACTACAAATCCATTGACAATCACACCCAATTTCCCTCCTTTCCAGCCCTTGAGAACAACTATCTCCTAATTGTGCTACAAAAAATACCACAGAGAAGGTAATTTATAAATAATAGAAATTTATTCCCAGATGAAAATGTCAGCATTCGGCATCTCACAGAAGCCTTTGTGTTGAGTTTTTATATGATGGATAGGATGGAATGGAGACTTCACTGAGCTCTCACTGCTTAGTCAGTGCTCAAAGGACTTCACTGGTAGGAGCACCTCACCAAGGATTAAGTTTTTTTGAAGGGCACATGTTGAAACCATAGAAACCATTGATCCACTTTCTATCTCTATGGATTTGTATGGTTTTGATTTTTATTTATAAATTATATGATCTGTAACCTTATGTGTCTAGATTTTCCATTCTGCATGTTTTCCAAAGTTCATCTGTGTTATAGAATGTTCGGTACTAATTCCATTTTGTGGTGGAGTAATGTTCAATTTTATGGATATACATTATGTATTCTGCCATTAATGGAGAATAACAGTTTACAGTTGAGAATACATCTCTATGTGTTTTAATTTTTTGTCCTACTGGCATTTTAATGTCTTAATGTTTTAGAGGTTATTAATGCAGGAATTATTTTGACACTGATAGTTTATATTATTTATTATTAATATGGGAGCAGGCAGGGAGTGCTGGTGTGTGCCATGGCCCATTTGTAGAGGTCAAAAGAGAAAGTTGAGTTCTCTCCTTCTACTGTGAGTTCCAGGAATAGAATTGGATTCTTTATGTTTTAATTTTAAACCATCTAAAATTAACTGTGCATATAAAATGGTTAAAGGTTCTAATTTCATTTTTCTTCCAAAACTTATTCTATCCATGTATTTCATGGTGATAGAGGAAATACAAATCTAGAACATAGTATAATACCATATTACATTCTTTCAAACAATAAACACACGTGAAAGCTTAACAATAATCAGCATTCAGAAATCCATTTTGGGTTACTCTGTGCTGGCTTACTTGGCACAAGCTGGAGTCTTTTTGAAAGAAGGAACCTCAATTGGGAAAATACCCCCCACTAGACTGACATGTGGGCTAGCCTGTGGTGTCTTTTTAAGTTAATAATTGATACAGGAGGGCCAAGCTCATGGTGGGTGGTGCCACCACTGTGAAGGTGGACTTGGTGCTGTAAGAAAGCAACCTGAGCAAGCATAAAGAACAAGTCAGTAAGAAGCCTTCCTCCATGGCCTCTACATCAGTGCCTGCCTTCAGGTTCCTGCCTTGAGTATCTTCCCTGGCTTCCCTCAGTGATGAAGTGTGACTTGAGAATTGTAAGCTGAAATAAATCCTTTTCTCCCCAAGTGGCTTTTGGCAATGGTGTTTCATCACAGCAGTAGAAACCCTGACTAAGACACCTCTCTACATGCCCCCTCGTATCTTGTCTATAAACGTCCTCTGTTCTGTTCAGACCATCACCATAGGTCTTGGATTCAAAGAGAGTGGACTCCTTTATCAAGTGACAGTCCCCCACTCTTTTGCCATGTGGTCTCACTTTCACTTTGGTTCTATCCAGCCTGAAACTTTTTTATTCCCTGAGAACACTAAGTCCAACTTGAAAACTTGAACTAATCAGGGTGTAAAAGCTCCCTCTTCCAGTTGCTAGTGGCACCATTTCAGCCTCATTGTGCTTCCAGAACTGAAATCTGCAGACTCCAGGAAAGTCTGCTTCCATATTTTAGCACTCAGAGCTGAGAAAGAAAAATAACTTCCATCCTTAAGTTTGGACTAAAGATCCAAAGAGTTGTACAATGATAGACCTCTGGCCTCACTAAGAATCACCTTTTCCTCTTTACAATATCTTATCTTCCCATGGATTTCTTACAACCTAGAATTAAGACCCAATAAACCATTGAACTTTAAAATACAGTTGGGGTGTTCAGAAATGAGTATTGATTGCACATACTTTTGAAGCAAAGTAGTTCATATGAACACATCACACCAGTTGCTTCCTTGCAGAAGTAGGGTAGCTCATTTCTTGGGATTGTCATTATTACCTGTTCTTCATAGGGCATCTACTTTTAAGAAGGAGTTTCTAATTTGTGAACTAACTCTAGAATTCTTTTGTCTTATATTATACCACTGGACTATCTTTATAACACCATCACTATTTCCCAAGCAACACCCTGAGCAGTAGTAAACTGAACATTAGGGGACACTGGATCCATAACATTTATGAATGCCGGTCAAATAAAATAAGAAAAATACTGAAAAATAAAGGCAGATATTTCTGTTGCTTATGGATGACTGTACTGCAGAGAGAACAAATGGCACAGATAACTGTTGACTTTCAAGATAATGTGATAGTTTGTACTTTTTCTTGCTACAGGAATTCTCAGTTAGGGACAGGAAACAACCTTACTCTCACTAGTTTACACAGAAGAGTGACTGGCACAACTTGAAAGTTGTATAGATGAAAAGTGAAGGTTAAAGCTAAGAGTTCTGTGCCAGACCAGTGAGAGCTCATCCTCACTTTAGCTTCCTTCCACACTCTTGGTTCTAACACATATTAATTAAAAATAACTTACTTGGCAACACAAGCTCTTCTCTCTCAGACAACTTTTCTCACTTTTCTCCAAGCACTTTCAACCTATCCATGTGGGCTGCAAGAATCTGCAGAGCATGTGGTCTCAAATGCAGTTCAAAAGAAAATCAACTTTTGGACCTCTTCCTTGGGAAAGGGACAGGAGTTGCTTCCTAGCAAGGTTTTGAACTTCTTTGTGTCCCTTCCTCAAAATGTCCCATAACATGCAGCATCTGTTCTTATTGTGTCATGAAAAATGGCAACATGACTTCATGATTTTGTTCTTCTAAAGCCATATTTTCTTCATTTAATGGAGCATGTTTTTTGTTCTATCTGTGCTATCTGAAAAATATCTTTTATTGATTTTTTTAAAAAGCTTATCTAAAAGAAAATAAATAAGTGTCTCTCATCTTTCAGTGAAGCTAACCCTACTGGAATGCTGCCCACCCCAAAGAGTTACAAGTTAAGAAAATAACTCTTATCTTTGCATTTAAAAATAGAAAGGGAAAAACATTTGGTTCTATTTAAAAAAATCAAACTTCAATAATCCAAACACTCCATGTCCAGACAGGTCAATATGGAAACTTCCTAAAGGAGGAAGTGACTGAAAGACTATGGATTTGAACTCAGAGGATCTAGGCAGTGAAAGCCAGTGTTCCAGAACCATTCTTTAAAAGCATATGATAGTAAACCCACAATTACATGCACCATACAAAGGCTGATGGAATACACACTCAATCCTTGTCGCCTCCTGCTTATTTAATCATCATCAACTTTCTCTTGAGATGTGTAAGTTTTGTATCTGTGTGGTAGAAGTGCCATACAGAGATATGTGTTTTACTGTGCATCTCTTCCCAGTTTTATGTGCACTGATTGAGATTGGCCAGCCTGGAATATTTACATCACGGAGCTTAGCAGATGACACAAATCAGTGAATTTTCTCTAGTCTTCCAGGTTTTCCCCCAACATTTTTCAGGACACAGCTACTAAGCAGAATAAGAATCTTAATATTTTTAATGTAGTACACCTGAAGGACCTATGCTAGACTGGACTACCCTGCTCACTTGTTGGGGTTTGCCTGCCAGCCTCCTTTCTACCTTCAACTTTTATTATAATTCCTCATTCCATTTGCTTGGGGCAAAGTCTAGGATACCCAGAACTTCCTTGAACTAGGGGTAGGCTCAAGTCTCAAGGCTGACCAGTTGTCATACTTATGACTTATGAGAGCAGTTGGTTCAGTAATATACATATGAACTAAGTTAGAACGGGCTCCTCACTAAGATAGAGGGGATGGTTGGTGGCTGGCATGAGGACATGCAGCTGTGGGCCTAAGCTGCTGTTGGCTGTCTTCCCCAAATTTGGCGATACATGAAGAGAATCAGGACTCTGATGCACAATTGGGAACTTATTTGAAGACAGATGCTGCTTAGACATCCCCTCAATAAGAGGCTTTGCTCCAACTGAGCCTACACTTGGCCATTTAACACTGTCTCAGTATGGTTCCCCCTGTACATGACCAATATGCATTTCAACTTGAGATACTCTTTTTTTCCATTTTTATTTAAATTAGAAACAAGATTGATTTACATGCCAATTCCAGTTCCCTCTCCCTCCCCTCCTCTCCTGCCCCTCCACTAACTCCCTATCCCATCCCCTTTCTGCTCCCTAGGGAGGGTGAGGCTTTCCATGAGGGATCTTCAGAGTCTGTCATATCATTTGGAGCGGGGGAGGGGGGGCTAGGCTCTCCCCCAATATAGCCATATGGAAGGTATTGGTTCTTCATGCATTGCACTGACACAGACACATAGGAGAGACAGAAGCTGATCTATATTATGACCAGATTTATAGAATAATAAGATATTCCTTACAAGACCTCATTTTAGCTAGAGCTTCAAGTACAATATTGAAGAGATACATAGAGAGTGGACAGCCTTGTCTTGTTCCTAATTTTGGATTTATAGTGTTGGGTTTCTCTCCATTTCATTTGATGTTGGCTGCTGGTTTACTGGATATTGTTTTTATTAAGTTTAGGTATGTTCCTGTTATTCCTGATCTCTCCAGGACCTTTATCATGAAGGGATGTTGGATTTTGTCAAAGGCTTTTTCAGCATCTAGTGAAATGATCATGTGTTTTTTTCTTTTGCAGGTTGCTTATAAGGTGGATTACATTGATAGATTTTTGTATGTTGAACTATCCCTATATCCCTGGGATGAAGACTACTTGATTATGGTGGATGATTTCTCTGATGTGTCCTTGGAATCGATTTGCCAGTAGTTTATTGAGTATTTTTGTGTCAATACTCATGAGGGATATTGGTCTGTAGTTCTCTTTCTTAGTTGTGTCTTTGTGTGACGTGGGTACCAAGGTAATTGTAGTCTTTTAAATGAATTCATCAATGACTCTTCTGCTTCTATTGTGTGTAACAATTTAAGGAGTGCTGATATTAGCTCTTCTTTGAATTTCTGGTAGGATTCTACACTGAAACCATCTGGCCTTGGGCTTTTTTTGGTTGGGAGACGTTTGATGACTGCTTTTATTTCATTAGGGGTTATGGGTTTATTTAAATTGCTTATCAGGTCTTGATTTATTTTTGGTAAGTGATATATATCCAGAAAATTCTCCATTTCATTTAAACTTTCAAATTTTGTGGAATAGAAGTTTTCAAAGTATGACCTGATGATTCTCTGGATATCCTCAGTGTCTGTTGTTATGTCCCCTTTTCATTTTGGATTTTATTAATTTGCATGTTCTCTCTCTGCCTTTTGGTTAGTTTGAATAAAGGTTTGTCTATCTTGTTGATTTTTCTCGAAGAACCTACTCTTTGTTACATTGATTCTTTGTATTGTTTTCTTTGTTTCTACTTTATTGATTTCAGCCCACAGTTTGACTATTTCCTGGCATCTACTCCTCCAGGGTGAGTTTGCTTCTTTTTGTTCTAGAGGTTCCAGTTGTGCTGTTAATTCTCTAGTTGGACTATTCTCCAGTTTCTTCGTGTGGGTACCTAGTGCTATGTACTTTTCTCTTAGCACTGCTTCCAAAGTTCTAGCTAGAGTAATAAGACAAAAAAAAGAATATCAAGGGGATACATATTGAAAAGGAAGAAGTCAAACTTTCACTATTTGCAGATGTTATGATAGTTCTACTATATATAGATGGTAAAAGGGCTGAGAAAGAAATCAGAGAAACATCACTCTTTACAATAGCCACAAACAACATAAAATATCTTGGGGTAACACTAACCAAACAAATGAAAGATCTGTAAAGCAAGAACTTTGAGTCTTTAAACAAAGTGAAGAAGATACCAGAAAATGGAAAGATTTCCCATGCTCTTGGATAGGTAGGATCAACATAGTAAAATTGGCAATCTTGCCAAAAGCAATCCACAGATTCAATGTAATCCCCATCAAAATACCAATACAATTCTCCACAGACCTTGAAAAAACAATTCTCAACTTTATATGGAGAAACAAAAGACCCAGGATAGCCAAAACATCCCTATACAATATAGGAACTTCTGGAAGCATCACCATCCCTGACTTCAAGCTCTATTACAGAGCTATAGTCCTGAAAACAGCTTGGTATTGGCACAAAAATAGACTGGTAGACCAATGGAATAGAATTGAAAACCCTGATATTAACCCACACACTTATGAACACCTGATTTTTGACAATTATACAATGGAAAAAATAAAGCACCCTCAACAAATGGTGCTGGTATAACTGGATGCTGGCATGTAGAAGACTGCAGATAGATCCATATCTATCACAATGCACAAAACTTAAGTCCAAATGAATCAAAGACCTCAACATAAATCCAGCCATATTGAACCTATTAGAAGAGAAAGCAGGAAATACTGTTGAATTGGTAAAGGAGACCACTTCTTGAAAATAACATCAGTAGCACAGACACTGAAATTGACAATTAATAAATGGGACCCCCTGAAACTGAGAAGCCTCTGTAACGCAAAGGACACAGTCAACAAGACAAAACGGCAGCCCACAGAAAAGATATTCACCAACCCCACATCTGACAGAGGGCTGATCTCCAAAATTTACAAAGAACTCAAGAAGCTAGTCTCCAAAACACCAAATAATCCAATTAAAAAGTGGAGCGCAGAACTAAATAGAGATTTCTCAATAGAGGAGTTGAAAATGGCTGAAAGACACTTAAGAAAGTGCTCAACATCCTTAGCCATCAGGGAAATGCAAATCAAAACAACTCTGAGATACCATCTTACTGCTGTCAGAATGGCTAAAATCAAAAACACCAATAACAACTTAAGCTGGAGAGGATTAGAGAACGGGGATCACTCTTAAACTGGTGGGAGTGCCAACTTGTACAGCCACTTTGGAAATCAGTACGGAGGCTCCTCAAGAAAATGGGAATGAGTCTACCACAAGATCCAGCAATTCCACTTCTAGGCATATACGCAAAAGAAGCACATTCATATAACAAGGACATCTGTTCAATGATGTTCATAGCAGCACTATTTGTAATAGCCAGAACCTGAAAGCAACCCAGATGCCCCTCAACTGAAGAATCGATAGAGAAAATGTGGTACATTTACACAATGGCATACTACTCAGTGGAAAAAAACAATGGCACTAGAAGAAACCATCCTGAGTGAGATAACCCAGTCACAAAAAGACAAACATGGTATGTATTCACTCATATATGGGTTTTAGACATGGAGCAGGGGGATTGCCAGACTAAAATCTATGCCACCAGAGAGACTGGGAAACATGTATGGTACCCAGAAGGGGAAGGAGACAGGATCTCTTGAGCAGATTGGGAGCATCGTGGGGAGGGAGCTGGGAGAAAGAGAGGGGAAGAAGAGAATGGGGAGAGGGAGAAATGGAGGAGCAGAAAGGTTGAGTAGGGAGAATAGAGGAGAGCAGGATGAGAGATATCATAATAGAGGGAGCCATTATAAGTTTGAGGAGAGCTCTGTCTCTAGGGAGATTTCCAGAGATCTACAAGGATGCAACCAACTGTCAATCTAAGCAATAGTGGAGAGGTTACTGTAAATGCCCTTCCCCGATAATGAGATTGATGACTACCTTATACGCCATCCTAAAACCTTCATTTGGTGGCTAATGGAATCAGAAGCAGACACCCACAGCTAAACGCTGAGCTGAACTCTGGAATCCAGTTGCAGAGAGGGATGAGTGAAGAGCAAAGGGGTCAAGACCAGGCTGGTGAAACCCACAGAAACAGCTGACCTGAACAAGGGAGAGCTCGTGGACCCCAGACTGATGGCTGGGAGGCCAGAATGAGACTGATCCATGAACATGGGTGTAAGTGAGGAGGCCTGGGCAACCTATGGGGTGTCTAGCAATGGATCAATATTTATTCCTGGCATACAAATGGACTTTGGGAGCCTATTCCATATGGAGGGATGCTCTCTCAGCCTGGACACATGGGGGAGGGCCTAGGCCCTGTCCCAGATAATATGACAGACTATTGGGATCCCCATGGGGGGCCTCATCCTCCCTGGGGAGGGGGTATGGGGTGGGGTGTTGGTGGGGATCAGGGGAGGAGGGGAGGGAGCTGGGATTGATATGTGAAGCAGGCTTGTTTCTAATTTAAATTAAAAAATTTAAAAATACCTCATTTTATATTTATTAACTGAAATTTGTATAAAGTTATAAAAAACTATTATCTTAAAGACCTAATATGGTTAACTACTTGATAGTCTTAAGTTTATGAGAGATACCATAAACATTTCGTACATTTTGGGTCACTATTATGAAATACCTTAAGCATATTATAAAGAAAGAAGTTTTATTTGACTCTCTGTTCTGAAGGGTCTAGTGAAGATTAGGAGGACCCACTAGGTTGAGGGTGACAGCAATAGCAGGGTACAGGTGGTAGAGAAAACCCTCTTAATCACAACATCTGGGAAGAAAAAGAGAATAAAAGAGGGGATGGGCCAGCATACCCCTATCCCCTTCAAAACCACACCTCCAAAGACTTAATGATCTTCTATAAGGCTTCCTCTCTGAAGGGTCCAGCAACTCTTAACAGTGTTCTCCTTGAACCTCAGGCCTTTTACACACAGACTTTTTGAAACTGTTCACCATCCAAATTGCATTAAAGGGTTAGAAAAACACAAAGCCTATCACTGTGTTCCCATCATGTCCCAAAGCGTCATAAAACCTGAAAAACCTCTGAGGAATTATCTGCAGACCTGAGGAGCTGCCACCTGAAGACTGTGCACTTGTCAATAACATGACAGTAATTCAACAGAGTATATAATACTTCATAGCTTCCTTTGTGACAGTGGTGTATAGACAGCACTGTGGTGTGTGCTAAGGTAAACCGATTCAATAAATGGAGACACTCTAGTTTATCTGCATGCTGTTTGACTTTGAGAGAGATGCTCTTGTTTGCATCTAAGTCACATTTCCTGTTTCCAAGACTCTGAGTCCAAAGGAAACAGGAAAGAGAAACACCCCATCTTGCTTTATAATAAACTAAACAAAAAGTTAATCCACTGACTATTTACAAAGGAATCCAACAGCTGAAACGGGGCTTTCAGAGTTTTAAGAATAGTTTTCTAATACAATTTACATTTATCCACACGACTTTAAGTGAGGGCACTTTTGTCCACACAAAATCCCTGTTGGGCAAACAGCAGTCTCCCTTTTTCAAAGTCATATGGTCCTGAAGGAACAGTATTAGAAGAAATATCTCCAGACCCTCTTTCTAACCCTCTACTTATTCTTCTTCATTGAAGCAAAAACAAATCTGGCTGGGAAGACAGAGAACAATCTGGTGTGAATTTACCACGCTGACTGGCATAGGGATGCCAACACACCAAAAGGACAACTGCACACACTACTCACTCTTGTAGCTGGCCTCCTTTCATAGCAGGCATTGGAGTACAGAACAGTCATGCCACTCTGTGGTCGGCTGGGATTTGTATTCTCTCCAAAAACATCTCTCTCTGCAGATGGGGACACACCTAGACTTGGAGGAAGGGAGAAGATGGAAGGCCTCATTCCAAATATGTGTAACTCAGTCAACTGACACTACTTCCTAGTGGCCACCAAGCCAACAAGGCTAAAACTCTGCAGCAAAGAGAATTGTATTGCCTTCCACTGAGTTCAATTTATTCAGAGCCCATAGTGTTACTTAGGGTGATCAGCACCCTAGGTCCTAGGCTTTTGAGTTTGGGAAAGCTATACCTTGTCAATGGAAACAGCATTTGGCTGACGAAGAACTACCGAGAGCCCAGTATCTTGATGCCTCTTTTGCCCTTGGGATGTTGGAATTTAATTAGCCTGACTCCACATACTTTAGAGTTACTGTTAGTTACAGCTCTGCTTGATAATTTGAGACACAGACTTCAGTTTCTGTTTATAATGAAAAAGATTCATTTGGGGATCGAGACAGCTTTTCCTAGAACCTAAAATGGGGTAAGAAGAAATACTCTCGCAAGTTTTGAGATAAACATCTAGATCTAAGGGAGAGTCTTTTTGGAAATTTATTTGTTTTGGGTTTTGTTGTCGTTTGCCCTTTGAGTTTTTGTTTTTGTTTTTTGTTTTTCTCTGTGTAATAGTCCTAGCTGTCTTGGCACCTACTCTGTAGACCAGCCTGACCTCGAACTCACAGATATCCACCTACCTCTACCTCCGAAGTGCTGGTATTAAAGACATACACCACCACTGCCTGGCTTAGAAATTTAAAAAAGAATGGTAACTTTATTCCTTTAGAGGGGAACTTGAGAGGAAAAGACACACAAATCTTCTTAGTAAGGTCTGTATTGTAAAGACAGATGAAGGTAGAAAGAACAATTCTTGATTCTTAATTATGGTGTTTTTTTTTTAATTTCCAAGAAAAAGTCATTTGTCAATGAAGACTACAGCTATAAAATTGATGAGTTTCCATGACAGGTTTCCATGACAAGGGGTGGAGATGAAGCCTTAATGGAGTAGACTGAAATTACTTGGCCTCAGATACCTAGGACCATCTCTACTTTGTGACTTTAGCTGGTTCTGAATTAATTAAGTGTGTCTTGAGTATGATTTTCAACTTCTTATTTAAAGCACTGTAGTGAGAAAAAGTTACTATATTTTTTAAAAAGATGAATAATTTCTTTGTATGTCAGGATCTATACTATTTGAGTTGCAGCAAAGCAAAAAAAAAATCTCAGTGGGGTAATAGCATCTGGGCCAGGACATTTTAAAAACCTATGTGGGACCATTGAATCACTAGGAAAGTTTTGTTTTGTTTCCAGACTTAAAAAGAATGAATATCAGTGCAAAGTGTGGGTTTGAAGCTTTACAAAATGAGAGTGAAAAATGGGAAGTACATTTCTGTCAGTGAAAAGTTCCATTAACAGAAGCAAGACTAGCAAGATGGCTAGGATAGGGAAAAGGAAAAATCCTTGTATCCCTGTGTATAATGGCAATCTTTTTCATATGCTTCTAAAGACAAAACCAGGAAAGAAGTGGGCTGTGCTGTGCATAGTAAAAACTACCCTTTAGACATGTAAAAACAGCTTAGTCAGGAAGGCCACCACACCCAAGGCTGCATCTGAGACATCACTGATGTCTTTCACTCAGAATAACTAGGCACATGACTAGAACTCCATGAAGCCCACTGGACAGTGTGTAAGCAGAAACCAAAAGCAATGCTCTGCTCTGCTCTGCACATCTTCAGGGCTGCTGGAGAAATGCTGTGTTGATCCACCCTGTGGCTGGAGAGTCGATCCTGGGATCCTGACCCTCAAACCCAGAGACTATTGTGAGATACTGGACCCAACCTTCAGCTAAGATATGTCTCACAGGGAGAAGCCTTGGGGAAATAGGCTTAGAACTGTAGTTAGGAACTTGTGTGATGACCCTCAGCATAATTAAATATAACTTGTGTTATATCACCTATGTGTACCTACGTTCTTGCTTGCAAATGGGCACTTTCCTCAGTAGATTGAGATCACATGTACATTCATAGTCTTCACATTTACAGAGATATAGCCATAGACTTCCTGTCCTGTCTTTCTATGGTGCTACTTCCAATTCCTGACAACCCAGAGAAACCATTATCAGAACCACCACCAAGCTAACCATTTGGCCATCTCTCCTTCTAGCTACAATGAATAAGTGGGTGTGCTTGTTATCGTTCTGCACACACTTTTTCTTTAGTTTTGGCCATGAGTACAGTTGGGAGAGATAGGTAACATGAGTGAAGATCATGGGAGTTTGAATTCATTATTCATGAAAATTAACTGACTCTTCTAGACCTGCTTGAACCAGGTGTAACATTTTCATACAATGATGGAGTGTTGCTATTCATGATAAACTTCATGGCTTCCAGGGTCAGAAAGCATCTAGTTCATGCCTGGCAATCATACAACACGGTCTCACAGCAATTTGGTAGTCCATGATCACAGGCATCCACAATCTGCTGGTGCTCAGGGATAAGTCAACAGCTGCTTCTAAGAGAAAACAGTTATCAGGGCTGGAGAGATGGCTCAGTGGTTAAAAGTACAGGCTGCTCTTCCAGAGGATCCATGTTCAATTCCCAGCACCTATGTGGCTGGTTACACCTGTCTATAAATCCAGTTCCAGAGAATCTAACACCCAGACACAGACATACATGCAGGCAAAGCACCAATGTATATAAAATAAAATTTAAGAAGAACTATGAGAGAGGAAGAAAGAAAGAGAGAAAGAGAGGGGAGGTTATCTTCAGAGGATAGTATACCTTGGTTCCACATTGTGATGATCTGTGTGGTCATTTATCTACAAATTTACAATTTAAAACTTTCCACTAAAAACTGTCAGATTGGACAGTCAGTGGTAAGTGTACACGTTTAATCCAGCACTCATGAGGTAAAAGCAGGGAAATTTTTTGTGAGTTTGAGGCCAGCCTGGTCTACATAGAAAGTTGCAGAACAGCAAACGCTACTCAAATAAACTCTGTCTCACAAAACCAAAAACCAAATGTATATATACATGTAAATGTATATATAAATAAATATATATAATTAAAAAACAAACTTGTCAGATTTTCTGGATCATGCAATATTCTTAAATTTTTGTGGTATTTATTGCAAACCATCTGTTACATATATGTCTTTCCAGGATTTTTAGAGCAGTTGGTAGACCTGCTCACCAAATTCTATGAGCATACCATTAGTGTAATGGGTTATCCTGGTATCTTAGTGAAGAGAGCAATGATTGAGACCCCTACAGACAAGATTTGACATAGGACTGGGGAATTGATATGGAGCAAAGGTAATACAGATGATAAGTGACTTAAGAGGGTTTGATTTGTGAGTTTTGGTCTTTACAATGGTATAAAAGCAGTATGTGATCAATAGAAACCTTAATTCCAAATTTGAAATTAGTTCTTCTTCTGAATTAACAGTGTATTATTCTCTTAATTCAGGTTCAAGTAGCCATGTTCCCCATCAGCCATATCAGCAGGAGAGTAAATCAGGAATATGCAGATTGCTCTGAGTTGCTGAGCTGTGATGGTCAGTAGGCTAAATGCATCGAACCTATGATAGCTTCGCTGTATTCAGATGTATCCCTGTTGTAAGTGAAAAAGTTCCTGTACATCAATAGTCTTGCCAATTGAACAACAACTGCAACCTGATTTGACAGTTTTACTAATAGGCATTTACCAGATCAATAGCTGTCTTCCAGGTGCTTAGGGTGGGTAGATTTGCTCCAGAATGAAAAGAACATCTGGAACCGTCACTATAATTTGCATCAACATCTGATTAAACTTCTAATAATCAGCTATCATTCTCCAAGATCCATCTGTCTCATTCACAATCCAGATAGTAAGCAGATAGCGACTACCACTTGAATTTTCCAAAACCTGGATGGTGACTGTGATCTGGTCCTCCTTCTGGGGCTGCAGAATTGCTGTGATATACAGAAGAACATCCCCCATCACTGGTCTAACTAATTCTGGAAGGAAAGGTGGTCTTTATTACACCAGCCTCTTCTAGCATAACAGCTGTCACCTCACAGAATACAGAACTAATTTGAGGTTTCTCCTGTTGCTGAATATGTCTTTTCCAATCTGGCAATCTGGAGTTGGGTTGCCAGAATCCTTGCCAAAAAAATTTGAGCTAAGAGAGGAAATCTGAATTTGTGGCTGAGATCAACAAATATCTTTCAAACAGCAGTTTCTACTTCAAACCCAACCCTAAGGATCCAGCTTCTTAAATCAGTAGTTCTCAGCCTGTGGGTCACAACCCCTTTGGGGGTCAAATGACCCTTTCACAAGGTTTGCCTAAGACCATCAGAAAAAGATGTTTGCATTACGATTCTTAACAGTAGCAACATTATAGTTATGAAGTAGCAATAAAAATAATTTTATAGTTGAGGATAACAACAACACGTGGAACTATATTAAAGGGTCATAGAAGGTTGAGAACCACTGCGGTAACTAAATTTCAGGTTTCAGATAATACAAATTGTCAAAAAGAAAGACCCTTGCTTTTTCCCCCCTGGAGATGTGAGTTGTGCTTTTGTGTCTCCTCAGAAGGAAGTTTTTATCTTACTATCTAGAGCCTGGATAAAACTGAGTCTTATAGGTGAGAAACAGTAGGAGGTGGTGGACTTATATTCTAAGGAAGATTAGGAATGCCCTCAAATTCATTATGGCTTCTTTTAGCATGGAGGTACTGGCTTCATCAGATGAGAGGGGAAAGACTAACTCCTTTTTTTTAGCCTTTGAATCTTTAATATATTCTTTTTATTGAGCTATACATTTTCCCCACCCCCCTACCCTCCTCCCCTCTCCCCTCCACCCTTCCTTCCCCCTATCCCCATGCTACCAATTTACTCAGGAGATCTTTTGTCTTTTTCCATTTCCTAGGCGGATCCATGTATGTCTCTCTTAGTGTCCTCTTTGTTACCTAGGTTCTCTGGGGTTGTGGACTGTAGGCTAGGTGTCCTTTGCTCTATGTCTAGTATCCACTTATGAGTGAGTACATATTATATTTGTCTTCCTGAGTCTGGGTTACCTTACTGAGGATGGCTTTTTCTAGTTCCGTCCATTTGCCTGAAAATTTCAAGATGTCATTGTTTTTTTTTTCCACTCAGTAGTACACCATTATGCAAATGTACCCCATTTTCTTTATCCATTCTTTGGTTGAAGGACATCTAGGTTGTTTTCAGGTTCTGGCTATTATGGATAATGCCCCTATGAACACAGTTGAGCAAATGTGGAAAGGCTAACTTCTGATGGCACAAAAGGGTTAGCAAAACATAGGCGTGCCAGGCTCTCACCTTGAATAGCTTCCTTCTCTTTCCTATTTGGGCTTTCAGCACCCATTCATCATAACTTTAATACACACATCAAGGTTGGTAATCCAAATTGTTCTGAAATGGGGTTGGGCCTGTGTGAGCCTATACTGTCTCTCCACAAGACTAGCTAGCTTGAGCAGAGGAATCAACACCCTCAAACCCCTGGAAGCAGTTTGAGCAGCCTCTGAAAGGGGGAATAATGGGCCACGGGCCATCCAACTCATCCCTATTCTTACTACACTAGACATTGTTTGCAGGGCTCAGAACTAAAGCAGCTGGACAGAAACCTTCTTTGTGTCAGTTAGCTTCTCTGTCTCACCAACTCTCAAGAAAACCTTAGAGAAATTTCAGATCAGCTTAACATCCTTCAGGACCAACTCTATTATTTGGCTGTTGTAGTACTCCAAAATTAAAGGGGACTAGATCGGCTTCTGCTAAGGATGGGATTTGTGTCATCCTCCACAAATAGTGTTGCTTCTTCACCAACACACCCTAACTGGTTTGAGATAGGCACCAGACAAAAATTCAACCACAATCCTCCTTTTGGATTCCTCTCACTCTGGCTTCTACCCTTAGTCACTTCTCTCCTTCGTATTTTCACCATGCTCATGTTTTTGCCCTGACTTTTAAATGTTTTACTTACTGAACTCCCTATACCCAAACAAAATATTCTGTGTAAGCTCTTCTAATGGTCCTCACCCTACAACAGCTCTATTTGTTCCTGATACATGTGAAAAAATACCTTTTAGGCACCATGAAGAAACTGTGGATGCATGGGATTGAAGAGATCGATCCACAGTCTGTAAAGCTAAGGTTTCTTTATTCAGATAACACCAGCCAAGTGCAAGCCAAAGCGTGCCAGGGGCAGCCAGGCAGCCAGGCCACAGAGAAGGGAGAAGGGGATATCCACGTGTGCATGATCCCTTAAAAACCCTTCTGAGTCACCTTTAGACCTCCCCTCACCGCGTCCTCATGGGCGTGTCCCGGCACACCTGTCCAGGCTACTAGGAGATGGGGCTACAGTGTCTCCCTACAAGGGATCATCATCACTTCACCCCAGGCCAGAAATAATTCTTTGTATCAGTCCTCTGTTTTCTCTTGTGTGGCATTCCTGGTAGTGAGTCTAGTCACTGTCACCCTGAATCAACCCTATATCTACTTCCTCTCACTGACTCTCTCTGTTTCTCCCACCTCTAGTCCTTCCCCTCCACCCACCTTCCTGGGAAATCTCTCATTTTGCTCTGTAACCAAATCATCTGCTTACAGCCTTCTAACAATAGTTTTTCAGAAGTCTCTCCAAGAAGGTCTGATGGCAATCACGTTATCCATCACAGATGATCAAGCTAAGGACCTGCTCTTCAATGAACTCAGGACGACCCCCTTCTGATAATGACCCTCTGCAGCAGGAAGCAGCTAAGAAAGGATGGATGCCTCCACCCCATTCCACCCCTTTAGGGTTTGGAATGAGAGTGCCTCATCTGTAATGCAGGATTCCTACAAGGTCACAGATAATCTTGCTCAACCTTTCTGGGTCATCCTAGAAAGCACTATCTGTTGCATCTGGATCTTGTCTTTTTGTGCTCCCATGTTCAGAGGAGGAGAATAGTGGACTAGCAGGGATTAAAAGTAGATGAGAGATGATTGGGCAGGATAGAAGACAGAGTAGAGGTATCAAGGTATCAATAACTAGTGATAAGACCTTTGAATATGCCATATGGAAACCTATTTCTGTATAAACATCCTAAAATACATACATATACATATACATATACATATACATATACATATACATATACATACAAAAGCAAATTAAAAATAGCAGGGGGATGTGCCTCTCCCAAATACCATAGACTACCAATAAAAAGCCCACTACTAAGTCTGTGTTACCTCTTCTTGACTTTTTGGTTAGTAGGGTTCCATAGATCCTCCCAAAACATTATAGGGTATTGCCATTGCTTTCAGTTATCCTCAAGAAATTGATGGATGTTTGTTTCTGAAGATACCACACACTTGAATCATATGACATAGAGAAAGCAAGCCAGTACCAATTCTGAAGCTTTGTTCCTACTGACTAGCTTTCATAGTGCTGAAAATCTGTATTTAGACTACTAGGAGAGAAAATTCCTCAACAGTATCACCCTGCTTTTATTACAATAAAGGCAAGATAGGTCTGCTGATGCAATAGTGGTACACATGTTATAGTATTAATCAACAACTTCCTAATTGGATTTAAAAGCCATTCCATGAACAGAACCATTTGTGGTACTGATAACTGGGCCAAAAGGAAAAAAAACCTTCAGTTGGCTAGGTCATGAACTTCAGGGGAGAATCTAATACTATTGTTCTGTTTAGTGGACATACTAATAAGCTGCACCCTAAACTCTCAGTTTTATACTCATATGTTAGTATATCTTTCAGCCTCATCAGAGGAGTGTACTTTGGCAGTAGATGGCAATTAATAAGAAGACCCACAACTGGTCAATGTGCAGAGAAGAGACTTCGGAGTGTTCAACCCTAAATCAAATATTTAATTCACCACCTCCCCAAGGCTCAGGGCTGAACCAAACAGGATTTGCTTGATATTACAGAGCTGCTGCACACATGAGCTCACAGTGTCTGTGACTGCATGCATAAGACCTACACAAGATCAAACCAGAAAAAAATACCAGCCTGAATTGGGAGGGTCTTATAAAGCCCTGCCCTTAGCTGAGTTATTGGTAGCTGATGAATGATGGGGGAAGCAAAGTCAGTTTTCTTCAGGGATACAGTCCTTGAGAGGCTACATGTGCTCTAGTAGATGATTCTACACTCATGTCATACAGGCAGCACTAACTGGACTCACTGGGTTTCATAAAAGGGTTCATGAAGTTGGGGAGTTAGGAAAGATGGGGAGGATTTGGTGAGAAGGGAAAGGTGGTAGATTTGACCAAAACAAATGATATGCCTGTGAAATTCCCAAACAGTAAATAATCATAAAAATATTAAAATCCCATTGTTAAGTGAAGAACAATTATCATTAGCTGTGGGTATTTTATGAATACCTTTCATTGGGATAAGAAACAACCTTTATGTTTCAAATATTTTCATTTTGTTGCCATACATGGGCTTTGGACTTTTCTGTTCCTATGAGATAACTATATTAGCAGTGAAATGCAGCCTGCCTTTCTCTTTACAGACAAGAATAAGGCCAGAGTGTTCATTCTTACCATCACTATTCTAACCATACTTGTGGTTCTAGCCAATATGATGGGGGAAGTTGTTTTTTTTTTTTTTAAGAAAGGGAGATAATGGAATTCAGATTGGAAAGAAACAAATCAAATCATTTTTATGCACAGGAAAATAATTTCATATTGTTTAGAAATGTATAATGGATGGGGAAGCTAGAGCTGTAAAGTCAATATCTGTTTGACTGTGCTGTGTTTAAACAACCCTTAGTTATATTTAGATCACTGACATTATTTTGTCAGTGACAAATGCTATGCTTGATTCAAAGAAAAAAATCCCAAAGGTTAAAACATGCTAATTTGAGTAGCTTTTCTAAAAATGAAATTCCCGTTTTACTTCAAATTACAGAACAAATAGTCGCAATCTTTTTTATTCAAATACATACCCTTCAACAATAAAAACAATAACAAATAAATCAATACTTTTCAGGAAGAACATAAAAGGAAACTCTTGGAAGAAGTGGGTGATTAGGGATGTAGTTCTGAAACCTATCTTGTGACCAGACACTTCCCTGGGTGCTCTCTCTCTCTCTCTCTCTTCTCTCTTCTCTCTCTCTCTCTCTCTCTCTCTCTCTCTCTCTCTCTCTCGGTGTATACTAATGTTACAATACAACTGTGAGCTTGAACAAAACTCAGTCTTCCTCCACTAAGTTATTCTACTCAGGCGTTTCATCTTAGTGACAAAAATTAACGCACCTTTAATCTAAAGAATTAAAAGCTATTCTCTTATGGTACCACTCATAAAAATGAGACTTTTAAAACATGTATATTCTGAAACTGGCATTGTACAAATAGTTAACAGGAGACAATTAGGGTTGCTGATAATTCTTTCCAAAGCTAACTGCTTCTGCATGACCTATTTGTATGGTGTTGAAAATCCAGTGAAACCCTGTTCCTTATATTTTTTAATATTTTTACAGTTTTACACTTCCTTTTTATAATTTCCAGAAAATAGAAACAAAACAGCAACATGATCTATAGTTTCCAGAAAAAAGGAACAAAACAACAAAATATGTTTCCTGGTATCAATCTACAAATTCAAGCTACAAGTTCAAGAAACTAAAAGACTTAGGTCCAACCCCTTCTATAGGTACAGAAGCCAGTGGGGGCTCAGCCAAGAATAAAGCAGGCACAGAAAATGAAAGTACTAGGCGGGAATGAAATCAGCCAGATCCTGCCTCCACTGACTGCTAAGTCCCCGGGTGACAAGCTCAATTCCATTTCTCCTTTTACAAGCAGAGCTTACTGCCATTTTCTGAGTACCAGAAGCGTTGCTGATTACAAGGTGATTCAGTTTTTCTGACAGGAGCCAGAATTTAAAGCTGGCATCAAAACTAGCCAGTTTCAAGCCAGGAAGAAGAAACCATTGCCTGGTTTGTATAGAGATGAGCCATTCAATATTTCGGTACAATGATGCTATGTTTATCTGAGAATAGCTTTAAGAAGTCAGGCTGCACAGGACCACCTATGTGTGACTTCATCTGTCTCTGACTAGATGGATAGATGATTAATGAAACAGTCACTAGGGGCTGCTGCCACCAATGCAGTTCAGTGAAGTCCAGTAGCCCTTCATAGCATGCTCTCGCAGAATGATCTAGACCATGGCTAGCTTCCCTAGGTCAATATGAACCTTGGGAAGATGTTCTTATGTGGAAGTCCACGTGACTGGCCATACTCAGGGAAGATTCTTATTTGAGGAGAGAAAGCTGGCAGTAGTGCAGGGAAGGGGTTAAGGGAGATGCATGCTAAGTTTTTAAAACATCCTAAAAATCAAAGGATGGAAGTGGATTCAAAAACTTATTCAGGATTACCTAAAATAGCAGCACCTACTCTCTCTCTCTCAATGCATCAAATGCTTAAAAATGATGAATAAAATAAAAACGCTCTTCTTGCCTTTGACACATTTTCATAGCTTTCAGTAATAAAAAAATAGTGGCTCCTTTAGCAATTTCCAAGGCTTAAAGGAAAGCTTATAATGCCATTAGCATGGAAATAGTAAAACCTAAGCCACCAAGTATTCATTAAAAAGGGCTAAAATGACATTTAATTTTAAGATTTAAACTTGAATGGAGGTTCAATCCTCTTTAAACATATTTTAAAGATTAGACACCCCTATCTGCTCATCATATATCCGTGAAGGAGGTTACAGGCTTAAAGGAACACAGGCTGGTTTTTAACCTAGTCATAAGTTATTAGTTATCAAGGGGGAAATACTTGTGCTTTGGGTTGAGAATCCAGAAAGCAATATCTCTAAAACACAGCTGACAACTGCTCTAGAGAAATGCTCTAGAGAAATGGACATGTGTTCACACAGGAACTGGGCTACAAAAGGTCTGTGTGCCCAAGGCTTATCACATTGGGTAAGTCCAGTCATTGGAGGTGACAGGACTGTGAATGAAGATATCTCACCACTGGTGAGTTCATACTGAAAGGACAATTCGGAGATAGCATTTGGTTGGAGCAAGTAGGTCCTTGGAGGCATGTCTCTTAAGGGTGAATTTCGCCCTGATCTCACTCTTCCCCTCCCCTCCCCTCCCCTCTCCGCCTCTCTCTTCTTTCAAGTTGTTGTGGTTGAGTAGTTCTACAACACTACAATTTTTGGTCATGATGCTTTTGCCTCACTATCAGCCCAGACACAGCAGAGTCACCTGCTATGATAATAGACTGAAAACCCTGAAACTGATCTCAAATAGCTACTTTTTGTGTAAACTGCTTCCTTCAGGCCTCTGACATCATGATAAAAAGTCTGGTGACACACCACAGTGTCTGGCCTGCTGGCTTAGTTTTAAAAAGCCCATAGACCTTAATTAAACAACACATAACTTATTAAATGGTCTAATTTTTTATGTAATCTAATGTTTATCTAGCTTAATATTCCCTAGGTTTGATTCATGACTTTAGTAGAAACCATTGGAGAAATATCTTTTTTTTTAAATACAATATTTGTGGCTGGAGAAATGGCACATTTAGAAGACTTGGGCAGTCTATGGGACCTCTAACAGTGGAGCCAGTGTTTATCCCTAGTGCACAAATGGACTTTGGGAGCCCATTCCCCATGGAGGGATACTATTGCAGCCCAGATACACGAAAGAGGGCCCAGGCCCTCCCTAAATGATGTGAGGGGCTTTGATGGTCCCCCTGTGGAGGGCCTCACTATTCTTGGGGAGTGGGTGGGAGGTGGGTTGAGGGGGTCAGTGGGGGGGCATGCGCAGATGGGAGGGCGAGGGAATGGGGGATTGATATGTAAAATAAGATTGTTTCTAAAATTTAAAAAAATTAAAGAAAAAAAAAGATGTCTTACTTAGGGTTTCTATTGCTGTAAAGAGACATCATGACCAAGACAACTCTTATAAAGGAAAACATTTAATTGGGTGACTTACAATTTTAGAGTTTCAGTCCATTATCTTCATGGTGGAACATGGCAGTGTGCAGGCAGACATGGTGCTGAAGCAGGAATTGAGAGTTTTACATCTTGATCCATAGGCAACCGGAAGTGGTCTGAGACACTGGGTGTGGCTTAAGCATATATGAGACCTCAAAGCCCACCTCCTAGATGACATACTTTCTCCAACAAAGCCACACCTTCTAATAGTACCACTCCCTTTGGGGGCCATTTTCTTTCAAACCACCACAGTAGTTATGAACTTGAGTTCAGATCCCAAGAACCATGAAACAAGTTGGGCATCCCATGAACTCCGGTAACTCTAATCTGAAGGAGGCAATTCTAGGATCTCTGGGATTTGCTGACTTACAGCCCATCCAGAAAAATGGGAGCTCCAGTTCTAGGGAGAGACCCTGCCTCAATGGAATAGGCAAAGAATGACACAGGAGGACACCTGACACCCTCTTCTGCCTTCGGCAAGCACACACCCACACAGATACATTTATAGAGATACATACACACAGGAATAAAAATAAATAAATATTTTAAAATACAATGTTTGTACAGAGACAGGGTATAACTACATTCATGAATGAGGTCATAAAAGAGCCTTTGAGCAATAAATGGTGGTAGTTTGGGTTTTCTGTATTTCAAGCAGTATCTGGTAAAATATTGTTTGACTTAGCCTGAAGTCCCTAGGAAGCAAAGTCCTTAGAGACAGAATCTTTACATTTTATTATTTTGTTAGTGAAAGAAATACCAGGAACCAAACTGAGGATAAGGGCTTATGTGGGGAAAATAAAGAGAACCATTTTTATTCTGCACATCTCCAGGCACAAATATGTGCTCCTCTCATGAGACCCTCCTCTGCTATGCATAGAAGGTATAGTTTAAGACAGTGTCCCTTGCATTTCCAAGTTTGCAGGTTTGGGAGCTGCAAGTTACTCCCCATACCTCATCTAATGACACCTGTAGTCACTCCTTAGGAGACCTGGTTATGGTGTCTCCCTACACTTATTCCTGAAGCCATGAAAAACATAGGCAGCAGCTCAGAAGCAGCTCCTTGTACCGGCATAAGACAATAAGAGCTCACCAGAGATGGGTAAGAAGCACAGATCACGTTGTTCTACATAGGGGAATAGGATACAACATATAACATATGTTTTCTGAAAGCATATAGTTCCATTATAATAATCTCACTTACTAGTGAAGAGGTTTGAAAAGTTGATAATCATCCCATAGCTATCAATGACTTAGTGAAGAAAGCACACAGGGTCTGCTCTGAAAGAGTTAGTTTCATGTCTGAGTTTTAATTACTTAATTCTTCATCAATTCCACCCCCCTAACTGTCAACTTGCATAAAAGGGACTGATTAATGACAAAGCCATCACTGGTGGGCATGCTCTTCCTCCAAACTAAAGCATGAGGCAAATAAAGCATGAATTTCATAGCATCAGGGGTAACAAATATCTCAGTTGGTGTTCATGTTTCTTGAACTCAGCCACTCTCATATGCACTGGCCCTTCTACTATCCTGCCAGCCTTCAAACACCAACTGGGAAATCACTGCTACCAAGACACCTTCCTCCTGACACATTGTCTCTCTCCACCTTCTTTCTGTTTCTTTCTCCTTTTCTTCCTTCTACCTAATCTCTTTCAAGGGCTTTTAAGTGACCCAGTCACCAGCTATTGTAGCATTTATATTCTATTGGACTTTGGACTTTCCCTCTGGATGGTCAGCTCTTTCAGCACTGAGACTGAGACATTTCTCAGCCCAGGATACAACACACAGGAGACAGCCAGTGAATTTCAGCCTAATGAAAGACAAAGTAGGTTGCTTAGTGTGGAGAGAAACGTGGGTAGTTAAAGCTGGCTAGGCAGAGAAACGGTGCAGGAGCGGGATGAGGACTCAACAAAGAAGAAAGCTTGGATTCATGGGTGTGGAGAAAAAGAGAATTACATTCCAAGCACTGACTATGAGGCAGAAATGCACCCAATGGACTCTAAAGCAATAACAATTACAGTTAAACTAGCATAGAAGGTTCTAGGAAAAAAATCACTAAGAATGAAATGTCAGACTGGCAGCTTAACTGCTTTCTCTATTGTGAAGTTTTGACCAAATGGAGTGATAATCAGATGGTGGGTGGAGGGCCAGGTAGTACAAGCCCATTATCCTAGGTATTCATGATGCTGAGGTGAGATGACTACTTGAGCTCACAAGTTCAAGACCCACCTGGAAAATATCATGAGAGCCTTATCCCTACAACAGTTAAACTAGCAAAGAAATGTACAAAAAGACATGTAGAAATTGGGCTGAAAAGAAAAACAATTCAAATTGAAGAAAAATATGTCTCCTTGTCTAAATATGAACCAAACAAATAACACAAAATTTGGCTTTGGAAAATAAATGATTTTAGAGGATTTGAAGACTATTTCCAAATCAGCAATTTTCTACCCTTTGTTTAGAGTTTGCCTTTTCCATGGCATATTCAAGTTACACAGTCTAGTCCAATGCCCTATCCTACTAAATCAAACCATTAACTGTCTTCACACATGACCTGATCTGCCACAGTTCTGAGAAAACCTTGGGCCTGGTATGTTTTGCCTTCAACCCATTTTTTCCTGTCAGAATTTGACCTGTATTTCAACCCTCTCTTCCAAGGCTACTTCATAATGGAGAGCCCATGTGAAAAAGTCACTCTCAAGTGACACAAGCCCCTTGTATTTGAGCCTTCTGGTGACAAGATTTTCTATTTCGCATGTCTGTGTCATACACACAAGACTAAACTAGTGACAGCCCTCTCGAGGATTTTATTTGAAGAAGAAATGAAGTTGATTGTATTCTCTAGAAAATCTAGTATTCACTAGAAAAAAAAAGCAACTGATAGGATGCAAACACACGCACACACACACACACACACACACACACACACACACACACACACAGAGTTGCAATTTGTACTTTTAGAAATTTACTTCTAATTAGACATGCCCTGCCATTGCTCTCTGAGATTGATTGTTGTCAATACATTTTTGTATCAGTTTAGTTCCTAGACTGGGACAGAAAATGAAGAGGTAAAATCCTGTCTCCAATCCTGTTATGTTTTCTGGACTAGTCATGAAATGTTAACAGGATAGTGGAACATTTCCATTTGAACCATTCTGTCCCTTTGGATGGGTCTGGAAAGAAGGGCTTAACAGTGTACAGAATGGTAGATGTCTACATGATCCACTTAGTTAATATTGATGTACCTGCAATTATCAACTCTGTGCTGTCTGACCCAATGACGGGTAGTTACATGTGTCAGCACAAGTGACCCATGTGCCTTTCCCTTAGCCAAGTTACTGGCAGTGCATGTGTTTGTGGCTCAAATGAGCTACCCATACTTAAAAGACTAAACAGGCATTTTGTTGTTGTCTTGCCAAATTCTGCTAGAAAGTGCTACTAACTTGCAGGGCCTACTTGCACCAAAAGAAAAAATGGTGGCAGAGGTGGGGGTGGGGTGGGCAGGTCATAGTATTTTCTAGCTGCCACAATGTTTTATCAAGGAGAATCATTTAGCATTTTAAATTTATGAGGACGCCAGTCTTAATCAAAGGTCTCTGCCACCTGGAGGTTTATAATCACTATTATATGCAAAGCTTCCTAATTTGTCTCTAGGATAGATGATTTCGGTGGTCCCTAATGAGTTTCTTGATTCCTACTATTTCTCCATACCAGAATTGTTCTTGCTTACATAATTTTTGTCTTGAAGACTAAGACAAGTTTTTTTTTCCAAATTTGAATATTTAATTTTTTTGATGTTTCCACTATTTTGTGTTTGGTCCAAGTACACATTGTGTGAGTAATAAAATAGAAGTCAGGTTGATAAATATTCACTGTATTTTTTCACTTTGAAAATGCACAGACTTTTTCAAATAGTCCATAATAAGTATGTTCTATTGTATGAGCCAAAGGGTATTTTTAAATGAGATAAATTACTGTCGTTAAAGACAATAAGCATAGTCACCTTTAAAATAATTGTTAATAGCAACATAGAAAATAATGTGTGGTTCTTTTCTGGCTTTTCCAAAGAGAGAGAAAAGTTAAGAAAATCTCTGTTGTTGTTGTTGGTTTGTTTTTGGTTTTTTTGTCAAAAAAGATGAGCAAATCCCTACTACCTTGAGAAAAGTGCATTACTGGAACCATTACTCTTGGTGACTTAGAAAAGTCCCCCTCTCTTTGGAGCTCTGGAAAGTGACCTGGCAATTTGTGTACATCTGGAGGAAAAAGCACCATTTCATCTCAATTTTCACAATTTCCAAGTTATTCTCAAATTGTGGCTTGGGTCAAAAAGGATCCCACAGATTCTACAGAGGCATCTATATGCAGTTCAGGGCAGCCTGTGGCTGAGTCTCCAAGCAGATTTGTGAGGACACCTGGCTGGCCATGTGCCTACAGCTGCTCATACCTACAGATCTGGTCAACCTAGCTGCATGGCTATAAAGCAGTATTCATTCTTTCTATACAAGGTTAACCCCTAGTTTACAGACTTATTCAAAAGCAGAGAAGGGATCAAATGGAAATGTACCACAACCCTGTTAACATTTCACTATCAGCCAGGAAAACCTGAAGTATGGGAGACAAGATTTTACCTATACTGTCTTCATTTGTGGGCTGGGTCACAGAACTACACTAATAAGAGGTGGATTAACAGGAGAAAAAGAATGCAAATGCAAGTGATACTAAGTTCCGTGTAACACAGGAGCCCTCGTGAAGAAACATAGAAACAGAAACCTCAATGTTTTGTATTAGATAGGTGCCTTAGTTAGGGTTTCTATTGTTGTGAAGAGACACCATGACCATGGCAACACTTACAAAGGAAAACATTTAATTAGTGCTGGCTTACAGTTTCAGTCATTTAGTCCATTATCGTCATGGCAGGAAGCATGACAGAAAACATGGTGCTGGAGAAGGAGTTGAGAGTTCTACATCTGGATCCACAGGCAACAGGCCATACTGGTCATGGCTTGAGCTTCTGAGACCTCAAAGCCCACTCTAGTGACACATCTACTCCAACAAGGCCATATGTCCTAATAGTGCCACTCCCTACGGCCAAGCATTCAAACACAGGAGTCTATGGGGCCATTCCTATCCAAACCACCACAGTGGGCCAAAGAGGCAACCAGAAAAGTAAACTCTGTAAGTAGGTTATTAGAAAAATATTTATCTCAAAAAGGTGAGTCTGTAAGAAGTCTCTTATTCTCAACTTCTTGTCCTGGATGAGAACACTGCATTCCTTTTTAGTACAGAGAGGACACCTTCCAGTTGAGGGCATTCCAGATGAAAGAGAGGCCAAAGAGTGCCTCCTTGTACTTTTAAAGTCTATTGCCTTTCAGACATATTTCTGCACCCCAAGCTGGAGATCAGAGCAATAGTGGTTCAGCTACACTTTCCTTTGTTTTTTGGTAGGCCAGGGAAAGTGACAATACTCCCTCCGCAAAGTTCCATATGTTTAGGAGCCTGAATATTTGTTGATAGTATTCCAAATACAGCATTCTCGGCAAGTTGTTCTTGATTTATACTGCCCTGTACCTTTTGGCTGTGCATTCTTGTGGCCTGTTACTTGGGGAAAATACCCAGAGAGCCACAGGCAGCATGTCAGTGACAAAGAAATCCAGAAAAATCTGCAAATGATTTTGTTAGCAATAATCTCTTGGACTCTGAGAATTCAAAAAAAAATCATCTTCATTCAAAATAGTTATTGACTCTAGGTTCCCTTCAGGATATCTTTTATAAACATCTAGACATACATGAAGAAATACTCAAATGGAAATAGCAAATACTAGTTGTGGTGGTTGCTCCAAAGGGAGGAACACTAATGGGAGGTGTGCCCTTGGTGAAAGAAGTGTGTCACTGTGTGGGTGGGTTTTGAGGTCTCCCATGTTCAAGCTACACCCAATGAGAATGTCCACTTCCTGTTGCCTGCCAATCAATATGTATAACTCTCAGCTCCAGCACCATGTCTGCCTACATGCTGCCATGTCCTACCATGATGGTAATGGATTAAGCCTCTAAAACTGTAAGTCAGCCCATTAAATGTTTTCCTTTATAAGGGTTGCTATGGTCATAGTGTCTCTTCACAGTAATAGAAACTTTAAGACACTAGTAATATATTAATGATAGAACTCTTAGCTCATTAATGTATGAAGAGCTTTTACCCTTTCATTGCAAACCTACCAGATACACAAGCTGGGGATGGAGATGGGGACTTATAAAACTATCCAATAAATAAAAGGAGAGAAAAATAAAGGAGTCATAGTTCTGAAAACTAGAAGATAAAACTTGTCAAGTGATGATGCCCCACAGCTGGCTGATATACATGAAAGGCCTACATTTTTCTGAAGGGAAGGGAGAAAGAGTGGGCAGGGGAAGCAAGAAGGTTGAGGGAAGGAACTGGGAGGAGAGAAAAAAATGTAATCAAGCCTGGAAAAATTAATTAATTCATTACTTAAAAAGTAAAAAATAAATTGAAGAAAGATTTAAAAAATACTTTACCAAGTGAAGTAAAGCTGTATTTCCCAAAGGAGACTGGTTTTTATGAAACATATTTATAACTGACTAGCTTCTGCACACCCACCCCTACTTCTGATCTTTTCTCTCCTTTATTTCTAGTTGTTCAGTGAGGAAGCATCACATCCTCTAGATTGGGTCTTAAGAGAATTTATAAAAGTCTCCGGTGCCCACAAGCCTCTACACTGTCCATCCCTCGAGCCAAAAGAGAGACAAAAGCCCAGAGAAATGTGATGGAAGGAGGTATGTGATATGGAGGCAGTCACCGAGTATTTGCAATAGGCAACAGTGCAACGCACACCATGGTGCTATTTAAGCTTTTCACAGGCCTTCAGCTATTTCACAATTCTTTATAATGGAAAGAGAAATAATAATTACAAACAATTCTTGCTTAGCAATACACTGTAAATTGCATCTAGTGGAGATTAAATTGATGCCCCTTTCTACACATGGAAAGCCACTTTTGCAATCTCTTGCATATTCATATCAACACTTCTGAGTTATAAATGTATCTGTCCTTTGTGTTCTCCTTACATCAGCTATAACAACACTCTGAATTCCCTCATTAAATTAATGAATTAAATAAAATATTTGACATATGCTCATTTTATATTCATATGAGTCAGAAAGTTCCTTTTTTGGGGGGAAATTACCCTTTCACAAATTTAGGAAATAAAATATTTCATCACTTTCAATTTCAAAAGAACTCTTCAATTTTTACTGAAAAATGAACCCAACCAGTAGATTAAATTTAACTGAATTTGCATTTTCCTATTATATATTCCTAACATAGAACTCTTATATGAAAGAATTGATTCCTGCAGAGATGGATTGACAGCTCAAGGCCATTAAATGCACAGCGTTTCTATAGTATCCCCATTTTGATGACTTTTGGTTAGACGATTTCTATATCAGCCCTGTTTTACTCAAAAGAAAGGCTGGAATAAAGCCACAGAAAATGCAAATTAATTTGGCTTCCCTTACAAACTAGCACATCAAAGTCAAGGTAGACAACAGTGTGATTCTAAAAATAATTAGCTGCTTGATGATAATGCAATCATTATGTTTGGACAATAACTGCACAATTTATACATCACAGAATAAGAGAAGGAGTAGAGAAAGGAATGTATCCTTCAGCTCAATTCTGTTACTACCATTGTGCCCTTTCTGCCTATTGCCATGTCTCTCTCATCAATGATGTAACTGTAACGGTAACTAAACTATAACCTCAAACAAATCTTCTCTCTTGTTACTTATCCCATCACAGTAGCAAAAAGTATCTAGGGTACAATCTTTGCTGACAATAGTAGATTTTAAATAACTTTGATTTTCAAATAGTATCTACTTTCGACATGTTAACTTTTCTAGGCAAATACCATTTTTTTAAAAAGTTGAGGTTGGTGAGATGATGAAGTGGGTACCAGTATGTGGTGGTTTGAAAGAAAACGGCCCCCAAAGGGAGTGGCACTATTAGGAGGTATGGCTTTGTTGGAGTGGGTGTGGCCTTATTGGAGGAAGCATGTCACTGTGGAGGCAGGCTTTGAGGTCTCATATATGATCAAGATATACCCAGTGTCTCAGACCACTTCCTATTGCCTGCTAATCAAAAATGTAGGACTATCAGTTCCTTTTCCAGCAGCATGCCTGCCTGCCTGCATGCTGCCATGTTTCCTGCCATGAGGATAATGGACTAAAGCTCTGAAACTGTAAGCCACCCTAATTAAATGTTTTCTTTGTAAGAGTTGCTGTGGTCATGGTGTCTCTTCATAGCAACAGAAACCCCAAGACAAGCTGTTTGCCATACAAGCTTGAAGAATCAAGCACAATCCAGTTGTTCCTCTGATTTCCATATATGTGTTGGGAGTGTATGCCCAACACACACACACACACACACACACACACACACCATGCCTCACACAATAATAATAAATAAATAAATAGCTGCATTTTTAAAAAAGGAAATTAAAACTCATGCAAATAGTTATTCAGGTTTTGACTGAAAAAAGGCAAATTAGTGGAGAAATGAGAGCCTCTCTCCCTTTGTAAAACATGTTCAAGGTAAATCATAGACCTAAATATATAACTTGAAACTATAATTTTTCTTTAAGGTAGCAGGTGACAAATCTATGTGGCTTTGAGTTTACTGATAACTTTTTAGGTTAACAACTAAAAGCATGATTATTAAATAAAAATTTGCTAGATGAGGCTTCATAAAAATAAGAAATCTCTATTCTTGGGAAGATAAATAAATATAAGCCAGACACTGAGAAGATATTTGCAAAACATATAGCTGATAAAAGATATTTCCAAAATATGCAAATAACTAAGAGCTCAACCCAAGTGAACAGTAGGAGAAATTTCTGAAAACATACCCATCTTATTGCATAATTCTGGAGGATGAACACACAGCAGATAAGCATGAGGAAAGATGAATGTCTTTAGGAAATTGAAAGTTCAATTAATGAGAAAAAATTCTACACCTATTAGAATGCTTCAAATCTCAAACATTGATGATACCAAATGACAACAAGAATGAGGGGTAATTCATCCCTCACGGGGGGGGGGGAGGCGAAATGAAACCTACTTTTCAGCTTTTTATCAGCTAATTTTTCTCACATTATCCAGCAATTACATTCCTACATTTTCCTAAATGGGTTGAAAACTCATATCCATATTCTCTTACATTCCAACTATATATTTGAGAAGAACAATGAAAAGATCAGTAGTCTACACAACATGCTCTAAGCTGCCAGTACCTACTTCATCCTGTCTCAATAATTAGCGGTTACTGGGGGTTTAGAGAAGAGGGGGAAGGGAGAAAGGGACGGACGGCTAGAGCATGTTTCAGAGGAAACTATTCTATGTGACACTGTAAATGCAAATAGCTCAAAGGCCCTGAAGGCATACACCAGGTGACCTGAAGTAGTATGCTTAACACATGTTAAGTCTTCAATTGAAAATAGTAACCGGCAGCCTCTTTGAAGGAGCCAAACCTGCCACCGAAACCCAAGCTAGAATCAGAGTACCGTCCTGGCGCAAGGAACTCCGAGAAGAGTTTGGGACCAGGGTGGGTCCTCAATGGCCTGCTTGGACCAACAGACCCTGCCCATAGCATGGAGTGGCCAATGCCGAGGAGCTGTGTGGACCTGGATTGGTCGGTCTTCACCAAGGGCAGAGAGATGTGTCCCCAGGATGCCCTGCCTAGACAAAAGATCACCATGATTTTGGGGAACAAGAGGATATCTGAAAGGATTCTCAGTGATAGTCCACTATTTATAGTGCTTCAGAAACCAGAGCCCTTGAATGAGACTAGTGACCCACTGAAATAAGTGTTTGCATGTAAAGCTGTTCGGACAAAAGCATATCGTGGGACACACTGCAGTTTGCAATGCCACTTTGATGAATAAAGCTGTGAGAAAGATGGTGGAACAGAGTGACATGCCTGTGGCAGAGAGGGACAGAACCGGTGGTGCAGCAGCACCATTGACAGGAGTGAGAGCAGAGATGCAGGGACCGGGGGGGGGGGGGTTTGCCATTGCCAAGTAGGGGGGCAGGGTAGTGAGCAGCAGCCTGGAGCTCGCATAGGCACTGCCCCCAAATGAGATGCGCAGTCCCGTGGTTGCCCCGGCTCTGAGCAACAGCAGGATGTCTGAGAGGAAGAACGGTTCCGTTTCTGAACTGGGCCTTCTAAGAAAACCTCCATGGTCTGCGCGGCCTCCAGAGCATGTTGCTGTATGTGGCCCATGCTGAAGACCAGCATCCTGGCTGCCACTGCAGGCTGTGTTGATGCCCGGGGACCATGCTGTTAGCAGAGGCAGTGTGGTCCATGCTCCGTGCTTCCAACAGGGGCCATGTTGATGTTAGTAGTCTGTGGTCCCTCCGGCATCAAGTTGATGTTTATGGTCTGTGCTGGCCCCTGAGTCGGTGTTT